>NC_054700.1:38994586-39142086 GCF_016097555.1 Gigantopelta aegis | reverse complement strand
GCAGCAACAGTAGTTGTAGTAGTAGGTAATTAGTAGTAGTAGGTAGGTAGTAGTAGTAGTAGTAGTAGGTAGTAGTAGTAGTAGGTAGGTAGTAGTAGGTAGGTAGTAGTAGTAGTAGGTAGGTAGTAGTAGTAGACAGTAGTAGCAGCAGCAACAGTAGTTGTAGTAGTAGGTAATTAGTAGTAGTAGGTAAGTAGTAGTAGTAGGTAGGTAGTAGTAGTAGTAGTAGGTAGGTAGTAGTAGTAGTAGGTAGGTAGTAGTAGGTAGTTAGTAGTAGTAGGTAGGTGTAGTAGCAGCAGCAACAGTTGTTGTAGTAGTAGGTAATTAGTAGTAGTAGTAGTAGTAGCAGCATCTCAGCAACAACAGTAGTAGTAGTAGGTAGGTAGTAGTAGTAGTAGGTAGGTAGTAGTAGGTAGTTAGTAGTAGTAGTAGTAGCAGTTCAGCAACAACAACAGTAGTAGTAGGTAGGTAGGTAGTAGTAGGTAATTAGTAGTAGTAGTAGTAGCAGCTCAGCAACAACAACAGTAGTAGTAGGTAGGTAGGTAGTAGTAGGTAATTAGTAGTAGTAGTAGTAGCAGCTCAGCAACAACAACAGTAGTAGTAGTAGTAGTAGTAGGTAGGTAGTAGTAGGTAGGTAGTAGTAGGTAGGTAGTAGTAGGTAATTAGTAGTAGTAGTAGCAGTTCAGCAGCAACAACAACACTAGTAGTAGGTAGGTAGTAGTAGTAGTAGCAGCAGCAACACTAGTAGTATGTAGGTAGTAGTAGCTCAGCAACAACAACAGTAGTAGTAGGAGGAGGAGGAGGAGCTAGTGCTTAGAAATCACACATTTTCAACAACTAGATACATATGTGCGTATGTACATGGATACTGACGTGAATAAGATTGTATTGATGGGTTCATGTGTACAAGATTCTGTTTCGAAGTGTAGCCGTGGAACAAAACTGCGATATTTGTTAAGATAGTGTACACAGCCGCCATCTTGTTTATTTAGTATTTAAACTTCGTGTTCTGGTGTTTAGGGCTTGCGGTGGGTATTTCCCTCCTCTCCTCAAAACGACAATATTGAACACTGGACTTCGTTGTTTGTGTGTGTGGGGGGGGGGGGGGGGGGAGAGAGAACTGGTGGGTGCAACTATATATGTTTTGTTTCATTATTTAAATATGTTAAGACTTAAAATAAGAGAAGTATAGTTTAAATTGGATTTTCAGTGTAGTGACTCTTAAACGTGTCGTTCCAACTTCTCCCCTTCCCCCAAACATGAGCCGATATCTTGCCAAATGATCTGACGCTCCGTAAGTACTTTGTGCCTGTATTTGTTTTTCTTCACTAAATCACCACATCCCCTGTGAAGAATTCGTTTTTGTAGGACTACACTCAATGTTTCAGACATATTTTTGTTTCTTATATGATTAATATAAAATCATGTTTTTAATTTAATTACATATATATGTTAATTCTTGTTATACACTAAAAGCAATGAATAGTAAAGCAAATGAGAGGAAATTAATATTTGTATAACGGAGTTTATCACATTGTTAAAACTAAAGCTATTTCATTATTTGCATACTAGTTGTTAAAAGTTTGTGTTCCAAATGATTTTAAAATTATTTTGTTACGAGCTTTACTGACAGATAAAATTATTTCGCGATGGTCATAAACGTGACACCAAAGACTATAGCGAGTTTTGTATTCTATGTAATACGAAATAAACCTGTTTTAAACTGTGTCTGTGGCATATCATTTTGTATGTGTCTGTTCCACTCTTGTATATACATGTACTTCAGATTATTTAACATTTTCAGTTTGTATACCCCCCCCCCCCCCCCCCCTCCCGGAAAAAGCTAATAAAATAAGAAAAAAGTGGCAATATCTTAGTAGAATACTTCACATGTAATACATATTTTCTTGTATTAATTAATAACTGTGTGTTTTAACAGAAAATGTAACATTTCATTGTGTACTGTCATAATATGTGTTTGAAGCTCCGAATATTTATTTTTTTAATAATAATAATAATATTAAAAAAAACATTTTCAGTTTGTTTTCGTCAGAACGTCATTGGCAAAAAAACGATCCGTTATTAATTGATATTAATATATGTTTTCATACGACATACATTTATGTAGTTACAGTATCACTGGTAAAATGTTTTCCTCTTTCTATTTCCCTGTTCAGTGTTAGTCAACGAGGCAGTGCTAAAAAAAAAATTAAAAACATGTTTCCCTCTTTTTATTTCCCTGTTCAGTGTTGGTCAACGGGGGAGTGCTAAAGATTTCAAAAGTATTACTAGCCCATAACATTATTATTCAGATTGCTATTAATAGTTAAGAAGATATCCGATGCTGAGTTAATATCCTGTATTACGTGATACAGGAAACGGTTAACCTAATCAAAACTATGGGGAAATATCGCGAAAAATACATGTTTTACACACATGGTTACATACATAATGTTTGTGTATACATAGTTAAAGCATATGTAAATGAAAACAAAAATTACAATATATCATAATATGAAAGTTATTATGTTATTATTATAGTATTGATTTAAGATGTCGTTCGACAAATTTGGCGAACATTTTCACCAAATCCCCCCCCCCCCCCCTCCCCCCAAAAAGAGAGAAAAAGATCATTAAAATATTATGTCGTGGTAATACGTACCACCCTTTGGTCTAAATGAAACTTCGTTAAATTTGTAATAATATTGGCAGCCAATTGTGTAAGCCATACTGTATATAACAAAACTATCTATACATGAAAATTAAGAGTCAAATATTCAAATTATTATATATCATTCCAGCATTTTTTTAAATTGTTTTTGGTCAATAATTCCAGTTTGGTTTGACGTAAAAAAAAAAAAAAAAAAATGGTTTTGGAAACAAGAACATTTATATATATTTCATGTGCAATTTAATTTGTAAAAATATTGGTCAATATAAAAATAAAACAAACTACTTAGGCATAGTAAGAATGTCTTCCGCACATGGAGTTTGAAAGTACATTTTCTTGATTAATTTATTCTGAGAAATTCTGTATTTGATTAATCTTTTGTTAATCTGTGTCTACTAGTATGTATGAACGATTTTTTAAATTGAAAACGTTTAATTTCAAACTCAGTAAGCAGACGATATTCTTCACTATGGGTGAGTATTTCTTAACCAGTGTTTTTACAAACTGCACATAAATATAGAAAAAAAATTGTAGTTTCCAAAACATCTTTTCTTTTCTATATTTTTACGTCATGCCAAACTGAAATTATGAAAAACAAAACAAAAGCAAACACAAAAAACTCTTTTTAATGTTTATTTTAAAAATTAAATAAATATAAAACGTAACATTAAATTATTAATATTATATTAAATTTGATCTTCTGTCGTTTTCTTTTTCTTTTGTCTTCAACAGCAGCAGCAGCAGCACAATATTAATCAGCCGGCGTCTGTTCTCGGTCGATACGGAATCTATTTGTTAACGCCATATTGCCGCTGACGTTCGGGCAAGCCGAGCGAGTTGCGAGTGGGTTCGGTTTCAGTAACACCGTGTAACAGTGAGTCACATGTAGTCGACAGACGGGGCGAAACGTCGAAGGCTGTTCAATGTCCGTGCCATCTCACGTGTGTGGAATAGGATAACTCGTATATTACCTGGACGGCAGTATCTTTTAAAAAAACTGTTATATGTACGATCAACACACGGCGACAAAATGGACGTTAGTTTGATCGTACTGTTGGCTGCGGTAGCAGTCATCCAGGTTACCGGTAAGTTTTCGTTTGATTTCTCTGTGTTACACGCCAGTACAAATGGCGTTTCATTGTTGTGGTGTATAATAATAATAATGGTGGGGTGATGGGGATGGTCGTGTTTGTGGTTTATGGTGTAATATGTTGATTATCTCCTGGCTGGTTAATAGATAACTGATATAATGTACAGAGTACGACAGACGTACTAAAAGCTGGATTTTGAATTCGTGGGATTTCGTCGGTGATCTCAATAACCGGTGTCGACTACCACATGTATTCTCGCCTGATGGTCACGGGTCACCGCGCTAATTGCGACCGGCGAGGTTAACTTAAGACGAACAAAATGACTGTGAATTAGTTTTACATTACATCTGAATTAATACAGTATCCAGAAAATAGTAATTGTGGTTAACCTGTTATTAAAATGTACTTGACAGTGTCAGCTTATTCGAATGTTTTTTTGGTAATTACCAACGATGTTGTAACACGGTAATTGCTTGAAATAAAAGGGTCGTTATGTTTAGCCTATTTTTTGAACCACGCAGGATGTTGTTAGCTATAAAAGGTCATACGGATTTAATCCCGACACGGCTGTCATTGCTGACTGAGTTAACTATGTCTGTACCGCGACAACCATTGCCAGGCCACCGGCATTATTGACCGTCTGCTTACAGCTTCATCACCCGCTTCTAAAAATCAATGCGCAGACAAATTCAGCAGACGTGATGTAATTCTTTTTAACACAAAAAAATGTTATGGTCTTTTTCTTCTTTTTCATGTAAATTCCTTAGTGTTTCCATGGCAATATTGACCCCCACGGGACCCTTGTGTGTAGCTTGAGTCGAGACGATACAATTATTAGTGTATTTCAGTACTAGACAAGTCCAAAGGTAGTAGCAAATTCGTTGTCATGACATGATTTATTCAATCAATGAAAACAAGTTCTTATCTCAGCATCGCATGATGATTAAACATACGCCCACACCACGTATATAAATTATTATCATGAAATTTATTAACATAATTATCATTACATCCGCGGTACAGGTATAGTATTATGGTTTTATGCCTGCGTGTGTGTGTATGTTACTATGTGTTCACGTGTGGTGGGTTTTGAGAGAGAGAGAGAGAGAGAGAGAGAGAGAGAGAGAGAGGGAGGAGTGAGTGAGTGAGTGTGTGTGTGTAATATGTTTTCAATTAATTCATCTCTGTCTGAATATCGCTCGCTATTGCTGTGGGTGTGGGTGTATTCACACAGAGATAGACAGACGGATTAATTGGGGGAAAAAACACAAATTACACACACACACACACACACACACACACACATATATATATATATATATACGTATATATATATATGATAGGAAGACACACACACACACACAGAGAGAGGAGAGAGAGAGAGAGCATTATGTACACACGTACACATTCACATACATTCACGCATACACGCACACTTCAATGAATCATAGAATTATCTAAAAACAAGTGACTGATGTTTTACGTGAACGTGTCAATGATCATACAGAGGTTAGTTTCGTTCCTCTGACACCAGTCAGCATGATGTTAATGCATGCTACACGTGTGTATTGAAAACTGATCGTTTCAGCATATACCAAAATACAACTGTCTACCAATACACACAGCTCGTTTACAGAAGGTTCATTATATTCCATTTGTGTAGATCTTCTAAATACCGTTATAACTACCGTATATCCTCACATACAGATCGGACACTGAATAGACACAGCTACGTCTATAATTATTTAAAGGAGTATGAAGGTCTGGTTTGGAATTGAGGCTAGTGTTTAAGACATCGGCCTTAGGTACTGGGTTCGCACCCCGAAGGCGCATCCCACGCAGTGCGAGTTTTAATGGCTAAATGCAGAGGTGTATGGCATCTATACTAATCTCTCTCTCTCTCTCTCTCTCTCTCTCTCTCTCTCTCTCTCTCTCTCTCTCTCTCTCTCTCTCTCTCTCTCTCCCCCCCCCCTCCCTAGTGAGTTGTCAAACTTGTGCCCAATCCTTTCGTTTATATGCAGTAAAATATGTTTTCAATTAATCAACGGTTATCAGTTAACCCACTGTCCTAGATAGACTGTCCAGATAGCGTGCTTGAACCTTAATTGGATATTGAAGCATCAACTTAACAATACATGTAAACTGCTTACTAGAAATAAGTCATTGCTAACAGGCTTAGCGTTGCTTGTATTGCTAACAAGCAATGACATCGAACATACTGTGGTGATATAAAATACATGTATTTATTTACCAAATTTGGATCATATTGTTTTGTTAGCTATTTGCGTTTGTAAAGAGAGAAACTAATGCACATTAAAACATTTTATTCACTCAGTTTCGGAGAATGGCGATCAAGAACTGGTGTAAAAGAAAGAAAAAAAGTTAATTAATTAATTAATTAATGAAATGTAAGGTATTGGCTTTATAACCTAGACTTTATGGTAGCGTGCATTATGTGTATGGGTTGGTACTAAGTACAGTTTTGGTTGCTGCAGAATGCACGCCGTCCTAATTCTGGCCAGACTGCCAGTTTCGACGGCTGCCGAGTCTGTAAAACGCGTTACGATCCACTTCCTGCAGGTAATTAGGCATGGATCACTGATAGGTGTATGCAATAAAGACGCCACAGAATGTGCTGCAGAACGTTCAAAGAAAAGCTGCCAGGTATGCAGAATCCCGGACCAGGTGTTACGGTATTGGAAGGAAGGAAGGAAATGTTTTATTTAACGACGTACTCAACACATTTTATTTACGGTTATATGGCGTCGGACCACACAGATATTGAGGGAAGAAACCCGCTGTCGCCACTTCATGGGCTACTCTTTTCGATTAGCAGCAAGGGATCTTTTATATGCACCCTCCCATTTCACACACCACGGCCTTTGATGTACCAGTCGTAGTGCACTGGCTGGAGCGAGAAAAAGCCCAATGGGCCCCCTAACGGGGATCGATCCCAAACAGATCGCGCATCAAGCGAGCGCATTACCACTGGGCTACGTCTCGCCCCTTACTGTATTGGTGTAAGATACCGGCCTCGGTGGCGTTGTGGTTAGGCCATCGGTCTATAGGCTGGTAAGTACTGGGTTCGGATCCCAGTCGAGGCATGGGTTTTTTAATCCAGATACCGACTCCAAACTCCGAGTGAGTGCTCCGCAAGACTCAATGGGTAGGTGTAAACCACTTGCACCGACCAGTGATCCATAACTGGTTCAACAAAGGCCATGGTTTGTGTTATCCTGTCTATGGGAAGCGCAAATAAAAGATCCCTTGCTGCCTGTCGTAAAAGAGTAGCCTATGTGGCGACAGCGGGTTTCCTCTATAAAAAAAGTGTCAGAATGACCATATGTTTGACGTCCAATAGCCGATGATAAGATAAAAAAAATCAATGTGCTCTAGTGGCGTCGTTAAATAAAACAAACTTTACTTTTGGTGTAAGACAGCTTTTTATTATTATTATTATTAAAGTCTGACTCAATATATATATACACAGTAAAATACATGAGAAACTGACTCAATATATATATACACAGTAAAATACATGAGAAACTTTCTTAATAAACATGTGTTACGACACCACAAGAGCACATTGATTTATTAATTGATCATGGACGATCTATGACACATACCCTCCCAAAAAATTAAAAACAAACTAACAATAAACAACAAAACAAAACAAAAGCGAAACAATATAGCGTATTTTTAAGCGACCATGGTTCAAGTACACTGTCACATGGCACACTATTTCACGCGAACCGTCGTTCTGTTCGCGTGATGGTTACGCAACTTCAGTTTCATGTGAACTGCCAAACGGTTACGTGGTCAACGTTTATATTCTAAAAATAAAAGTTTATTCGCTATGCAAGTATAGTTCGTGTAGCCAAACAATCCGTGATTTAGGTAAAATAACGTGAACCAATTTCTGGTTCCCTAAGATTTTAAAAAACTGTCCCTGCTTTCATAGATTGGTAAAAAGTTTTTTATTTAACGACGCACTCAACACATTTTATTTACGGTTATATGGTGTCAGACATATGGTTAAGGAACACACAGATTTTGAGAGGAAACCCGCTGTCGCCACTACATGGGCTACTCTTCCGATTAGCAGCAAGGGATATTTTATTTGCGCTTCCCACAGGCAGGATAGCACAAGCTATGGCCTTTGTTGAACCAGTTATGGATCACTGGTCGGTGCAAGTGGTTTACACCTACCCATTGAGCCTTGCGGAGCACTCACTCAGGGTTTGGAGTCGGTATCTGGATTAAAAATCCCATGCCTCGACTTGGATCCGAACCCAGTACCTACCAGCCTGTAGACCGATGGCCTACCACGACGCCACCGAGGCCGGTTTCACCATTTCAAAGTCACAGACTCGAGTTTCACTCAATAGACCTCTTTCACATTCCCATTGCGTATGTGCGCGAAGAGTACCGTCCCTTGCCGAATTGGACGGTATCGAGGCTATATACAAATTGGGGGGCATGATCGACAGTTGTCATGAGCGTCGTGAGTAGCTTCGTAGGAGCTGTGAATCTCTAGCGACTAACGTACATATTTCGTATAAGATGGTAAAATGGCTGCGAAAAATGGTCTACTAAAGTTTACATCGAAATGGCTTAAGACCGAAAGTAGTGAAACATTAATTTAGACGAAGTCTCTGGAGCCGCCTGTCAAGAGTATTTTAATAACGCAAAATTCAAAGATTCATACAATAAAATTAACTTTAGTGGAATGTGTTTGCTACTTTTAATAAATTAGAATTATAGTTGTATCAGTATTTAAAATTTAATAAATTATGCCTCCTCTTCCCCCTAAAATACCCAACAAAACCCCTAACTAACATAGACGTTTATCACAGCTCTATTTTCCCCTTATCGTTTCATTAAAAAAAGACAGTCGTACAACTACTAATCAATGTTACATGTCTATCAACAAATTATTTATTTATTTATTTATTTATTTATTTACTTATTTATTTTATTTTATTTATTATTTTAGTTTAGTTTAGTTTAGTTTCACTATCATTTATATCAGATAAATACAACTTTACTTGAAATAATATCTGATATTTACGAAGTTTTAAAACATATATGAGCCGTCACACGCAAAACCTACAACTTAGCATGATGCCAGAAACCGAGTAAACGCGGCTCAAAGTTTGTCACATGTAAACGCGGAAGTAAAAGTTGACATGCTGTTTACGTTGTTTGTTTTGAAGAATTTAGAAGATGACATCTTCTTCTTTACATGAAGATCAGTTTGAAGTAAACATATATCTGTATGTACAATAGTGTTTGGTTACTATTTTGTATTTTGTACCTGAGAACATTGGTCGAGATCGTTAGCGATACCATCAGTACTTTGATACACATTTACAAGCACAGGGAGAAGTCCTATATATCGATATGGTATGCAAGTATCACATGTTTTTATAACGTACATGATTATACATAACATAAAGTTCAGCAACTTTTTCAGAGTGGTAGACCCATGCAACCCAATACGATCCTAATTTGATGTTTGGTCTAACTTATGAATATTGTATATAACTTCAGGCCCGTAGCCAGCATGATTAGCGGGGGGAGGGGGGGGGGGGGGGGGTAGAAATTTCGTGTAAACGGAACTCATCAAACGCGAGCGCGGAAGGCTCGGAGCCGTATACGGAGGGTGAGGGTGAGGGGGGGGGGGGGGTTCCCAGATATATATATATATATATATATATATATATATATATATATATATATATATATAAAAAACCCTTGCCAAACAATGAGATGACGCCGGTTACACTTGAGAATAATACACAAACTTTGACGCGAAATATACGTTAACAAGTTGCATTAAGTTGTGGTATGCATGTAAAATGGCCTGGTCACAGAGCCACGACAAGAAACCGTTTGTTTTTAGTCGTACCAATGTATTTATAATAAATGATACATGGCATACTTCATAAACAAATAGGATAGCATACACAACGTCCTTTGATGGGTCATTGGTTGGGACGGGAAATAATCAAACTGGCCCACTGAGGAGGATCGAACCTTCAGCAAATGGAACCTCAGACAGACGTTCTTGCTACGTTATCCTGGTCATTTGGGGACAAGGACTTTTAGATGTAAAATCCGATTTTTTTTTTTTCATTTGAGCGGAACCCTCAATCCTGCGTGGGGGGAGTGGGGTCGTCCGATATCCCTCCGCCCACCTCACCCGCTACGGGCCTAACATGGTACTTTATGAGCCGAATTTACAAAGCATGTTTATGAGTTACACGCGTGTAACTACATACAATTGTAATGCTTAAACACCTGCGTTTAAGAAAAAAACAGGCTTCGTAAATTCGGTCCAATATGTTTGCTTTAAACATTCAAACGAAGTACCTTATGACTGCGCATAATAAACCCTTATAATAAAGAGACCATCCTGAGTTTGTAGCTATATTATCAAGCTGTCGGCTAGTCTAATTTGTTATAAATAAAACTTATATCTTTCTTATGTTAAATAATCTTGCTTCGAATTTAAATAGCTGTTTATGCAATACTGTTACATTTCTGACCATTCTAAGGTCGGTAGCAACCGAGAAGTCGGAGGGACTATAGACCCACTTTTATAAACCCGGTTTAAAATATGGCGTTTGCCCCCCACCTCTACAGATTGTGCCCCCTCCCGTCCTCCAACTCCAGATATCATCCCTACGGGCTTGATTGTAATGTTTTATATACCATAGCTAAAATTTTATATGTATCATTTAATTTTATTCCAAATACCGAACAAAATTTTAAATAACTTGGTGAAAAGAAATCCCGACAAGAATCCTGAATGTAGTTATCTGTATAACGCTTTATAAATATTTAAATCATGTTAAATACAATAAATATCTGCATATATACACGCGCGCACACATTAATATTATTTTAGCCCATATCCGATATTTATTGCGTACGAATCCGAACCGATGGTTTGTCGGGCGTTAACAACCAAATATTTTTTATTTCGTGATAAGCAATAATTCACAAATGTCTCCAATAAGTCTTGTTGGATATCGACAGAATTTTCGGGTTCCCTACTGATAAAATAATTAATCATGGAGATATTCACATTCCTATTGCGTGGCCTCCCATTGTCTATGCCCCCAACTTGTCCACAGGTCTATTTTTGCGAGATCTCGCGCGAGTTCGCGGTTTGCATCCTCGAGTTACCCCGCAACGGGCACATGCGCAGTGGAATGTGAAAGAGGTCTATTGTAATTTTATCCAAATGTGTTACAGGTTTGTATATTAAGCAAACTTAGTGTGCATTTCCATGGGCTGAAACTACGATCTGTCCCTTTAAAAGGCAGGCGATTCTATTTTTAACAGTTTACGTTAACTTGTGGAGTGGGATGAGGTTGACTATACATGTATCTCGTTCCAGCAACAAATTTAAGTACATTATTCCAGTTCGCTTGACGTAAAAAAAATCCCTCAAAACCAACTGTTTTGGAAATTTAATGTGCAAAAACATTGGTCAAGATATACATTTTACAGCATTTCTCAACCAAGGTGAAGAATGTCATCTGCTCATGAAGTTAGAATGTATATTTTCTTGATTAGTGTATGTAATTTAAGAAAATATTTTTAAATCAAGTTTAGGCCTATGATAATTGCGAGAAGGACCGTTTCGTTCGTGTGTCGCTCATGCAAATCTACTTTTGCGTAACCTATTTTTCGATGGCACATTAAATTAAGAACACAATGAAAACGCAAAACAGATATTTTTCAATATTTTGTTGTGATTAATGAAAAATATATTTAATGGACTTCAAATAACAATTTATGAGAGGAAGCCATTGATTGGTACTTTTGTCTGGGTTTTAATCTTGGTTTTGTCCTCGTTACACATACAATAGCAGAAACACACAAAATGGTGTGAAATGCGTTCACTACATGCTCAATCATGCTGCATGCAATTGCACGTGAAATGCCAGTATGTAGACACATAAACGTCACGTAACGGTGTCATATTCCTCGTCACATTAAGAATGCCACGACTCGGAGAAGAACAAAGGGAGCGAGTGTTGGGCATGGTTCACGGGGGAACTTCGCAAAGCCAAGGTGCTAGGACCTTCAGAGTCCATCCATCAACTATCGGACGACTTGTTAAACGTCATCAACAGACCGGTTCAGAACTGCGACGATGACAGCAAGCAACACGATAGGACGTCATGGAAGGCCTATCCATCCGATGACGGTCATCCGTCGACTCAGAACGGCTGGACTCAGATGCAGACGCCCGTACAACGGTAACATCATGACACCGCGACATCGTGCTGCGAGACTACAGTTTGCTCTCTAGAATGGTAATCATCCACCAGCCTTTTACCAGAGCATTGTTCTCTCAGATGAGTCCCGTTTCTCTGTCTCCTGTGCCGATGGAAGAGCACGTGTGTACAGGAGACTCCATGAACGGTACGCTGACGAATGTGTGGGGGAACGTGATCGGTTTGGCGGCGGTTGTCTGATGGTATGGGGGGCAATCAACTGTGATTTCAGGAGTGATCTCATCATTGTCCACGATGCCCTTACAGCCCAGCGTTATGTTGACGTTATTCTAAGACCAATTCTCTAGCCACTTTTGCGCCGTTACCGAAGACAAGGAGGTCCCCTTCTGTTTTAACAAGACAATGCCCGTCCACATACTGCAAGAATTACCCAGGCATTCCTGCAACAAGCCGGTATCACCGTTATGAACTGGCCCGCCGTTTCACCGGATTTGAATCCATTGAATACATGTGGGTTGAGTTAGGACGTCATGTACGTCACTGCCAGCCACCACCGCGTAACGTCGCTGAGTTTGTACAGGCGTTGCAGGAGGAGTGGAGGAACATTCCTGTGGCTTATTTGAGATGTTTGTGCCAATCCTTTCCCCGTCGTCTTCATGCATGCTCACGAGCCAGTAGTGGACACACCAGATACTGACCTTGATAAGGGTGGGGAGGGGGGAGGGTTGTTGAACTTTTCGATTACTGATGATAACTGGCCATGTTTCCATGTGAATGTATCTCATGAATACCAGTCATTAATGTCATATTACATTATCCATCAATTCATTAATAGTTTGTCGTTATTTGCAATGAAAAGTTGTTTTTGCGTTTTCATTGTGTGTCAGTATAGTATTTATGTAGGTAAGGTTTATGTAAAAAAAAAAAAAAAAAAAAAAAGGTTACCTGAATTTGTTTTTGCGTGACCGATAAATGGGTTACGCAAATGTTCAACTCTCAGAGGCCTGCGCTATTGTGTTAAAAGTTCTCTACTCGAGAATGTTGTTTTTAGTCTAAAGAATACTTAACTATGAAACGTCTAGCTAAGTGTATATAGATTAAGAAAACAATGGACGTACGTAATGAGATTCTTAAATTTTAGTATAAGATGCACAACATATATTTTAAATAGTTGTGGTATGTGTGTGTAGCGATTTATATATAGTATAAAAACTTGAATGTGTGTGACTGTGCAAAATACATGTAGAGGCTAGGATGTGCACTTGGGATTTTTTTTTCTCTCTCTCTTTTGTTTTTTTGGTTTTTGTTTTTGTTTTTGTTTTGACTTGCCAACAGTTCGACTTGCCCATGCAATATTTGAGTATCCCGAATAAAAAAAAGTATTGTACTTGGCATGGGCAGTTTCAATGGGCATACGCATTCGGTTCTATCTAGAGTTACAATATATTTCTACCCTTCAAATGGGCAATAAATTGGCTGTTATGAAGCACAGTTTCCCACATGAACGTCACGAACTGTAGCATCAGCTGTAAATATTAACAAAGTCACCCATTTTGGTAGCAGAAACATTTAGTGACATAGCTTAAAGTCAGAACTTTATCAAAACAAAACTGTTCGTTTTTTACGTTTGCTTGTTGTGCTTGTTTGTTAAAATGCTTATAAACAATTTTAAGGCAAATGACAAAATGGAGTACTCGACAACCAGTATTAACAGATAACGTTTATGGAACATGAATCTAACAAGTTTGATACCTTAGTAGTTGTCTTGTAAATGAATGGTTATAATGGTAACATTGCTTGGTTAAGAAGTATAAGGTGTGTTCATAGTTTTAATGAATATGAATCGATACAAGCCCGTAGGAACTGGGGGTGGGTGGGGTGGGGCTGTCCCACGTTTTTGCGTCCTCCATATAAATCAAAATCTGAAGCCCCTACTAGAGAATGTGCCCCCCCCCCCCCCCCCCCCCCCCCCCCCCCCCCCCATCCGCCTTAGACATTGTTCATCCGGGCTTGAGTGTCGTCCCAGTGGAATGTGATGGACGTTTATTTCCTTTCCCTACTCAAATTTCAACGATGTCGGTGTACAAACTATTGCACCAAAACGGCGAAGAACCTTAAAAACCTGTGTTATTGTGTTTTTTGTTTGTTTTTTGTTGATTTTGTTTTTATTTTTGTATTTTTTAATCAAATTACTGTCATAAAAATAATGACAACACCACATGTGCAACAAAAGTAAAGTTTATTTTATTTAACGACGCCGCTAGAGCACATTGATTTTTTATCTTATCATCGGCTATTGGACGTCAAACATATGGTCATTCTGACACTGTTTTTAGAGGAAACCCGCTGTCGCCACATAGGCTACTCTTTTTACGACAGGCAGCAAGGGATCTTTTATTTGCGCTTCCCACAGGCAGGATAGCACAAACCATGGCCTTTGTTGAACCAGTTATGGATCACTGGTCGGTGCAAGTGGTTTACACCTACCCATTGAGCCTTGCGGAGCACTCACTCACGGTTTGGAGTCGGTATCTCGATTAAAAATCCCATGCCTCGACTGGGATCCGAACCCAGTACCTACCAGCCTGTAGACCGATGGCCTGCCACGACGCCACCGAGGCCGGTACATGTGCAACAGTGTAAACATTCGGACACAATGGGTACGATTGTTGGGTAATTTTAAGAATCAGAATTTAGGCCTAATCGGAATTCCCAACGAGCGACACATTCAGCTCGGACTGGATTCCAACACTTCATGACCTCGAGGTGGTGTGGGCAGAATCAAAGAATGCAGACATTAGTGTATGCACGTGCAGATGCAGCACTATTGTACGCAGTTTACGCAGTGCTCTAAATAAACAACCATGGAACTATTTTCGACAACCACATTATAGCTGTTTCGTTTCAATTTTGCTCGATTGGTGGAATATTTATAATAGTTCCCGTTAAACTCTGATCGCCCAATCGAGCACTCCCAATGTAACTGCATGCTGGTAAACGAAATCGAGAGAGTGTTCTGAATGCTTTTTATTTTAATAGACTGGTTGGCCCCTGATTTCCCCCAGAAGACATGTTTTGGTATATTATACGTACTGGAGAACCAGTCAATTGAATTATTGTCAAATCTAACTTTTTGGTTGTTGTTTTACAAACATTACATTTTGTACTTTCCGAAGTAATACGCTGTAACGTATGTGCAAGATTTCGATCGTCAGGCGGGCGACTCAAGATAAGGTTTTAACTTGCCCGACATTGTTTTCACATGCCTCGGGCGACATGACGACCGTTAAATGCACACCTGAGTAGAGGTTTCAGATGGATGAACATTTGTATTTGTTTTGATGCTAATACGGATTAGGAAATAGTTCTTCATTAAATTTTTTTTTACAAAATGCTGAATTGCCTCTTGAAATGTTTTTTTCGTGATTACAAGTAGGTTGACCTCTGTGGCATTTAAATAACCTATCAGTTTGAAGGGAAGGGAGGAAGAAGGAAATGGTTTATTTAACGACGCACTCAACACATTTTATTTACGGTTATATGGCGTCGGACATATGGTTAAGGGCCACACAGATATTGATGAAGGAAACCCGCTGTCGCCACTTCACACGGGCTACTCTTTTCGATTAGCAGCAAGAAATCTTTTATATACACCATCCCATAGATAGGATAGCACATACCACGGCCTTTGATGTATCAGTCGTGGTGCACTGGCTGGAATCATCAGTTTGAAGTTACATGTTATTTTTGGTACTAACTGATAATAACTGCAAGTGAAGTGGTATACAACCATTTGTGTAACAGAAAAATGAGGAGGTACTTTGTAATAAGGGTGCCCAACTAAAATATTCATGGTCAACCGGTTGATTTGTTGCAAGGTAGTTACCAAGGAAGAGTACTCACATAAACTAACAATCATGGAAGGACGGAAGGAAATGTTTTATTTAACGACGCACTCAACACATTTGTATTTACGGTTATATGGCGTCGGACATATGGTTAAGGACCACACAGATAATGAGTGAGGAAACGCGTTGTCGCCAATTCATGGGCTACTCTTTTCGATTAGCAGCAAGGGATCTTTTATATGCACTATCCCACAGACAAGACAGTACATACCACGGCCTTTGTTACACCAGTTGCGGGTGACAACGTGTTAGAATTACCAAATGTTTGACATCCAATAGCCGATGATTAATTAATCAATGTGCTCTAGTGGTGTCGTTAAACAAAACAAACTTTTTCTCTTATTGGCTTCAGTGTTTGCACTGATAATTATTACTTTTAGAGAATAATGTGCTGATAGCTTTCAACATGCTTCATACATAAACTGGCTCATCTGAGAACGGAACCAAAATGGACAAGAATATAAACAAACCGAAGGTGGTAGAAAAGAGAAAGCCTGCAGATGCCTTTGATATTAACCGCGATTGTTTGTGGAATCCAGGATAGGTCAAGATTCTGCACCCAGATGTTTTGTCTCTAGCGTCACGCTGATCAGATAGGTGGGCGTGTCTGATGATAGGTGGGTGGGTCTGTTTTGTTAAGGCAGTGCACGCAGCACGCCGGCAAAAAAACACTGGAAACCAATCCCCCATAGAAAACAAGTGCGATTTTATTTTATTTCTTGTTTTATATTACGAGTCTGACAGGCTCGCGTTCTTATCAAGTATCCCATGCTTTAAAAATGTGAATTGTTCCAACACCCAGTTCGCAGAGGTGAGGCGTGCATTACAATCAGAGAGGTTAAAGGTCATAGGTTTATGGTGTTAAATGTAAAAACTCTTACTCATTTGACATTATACAAATATTTTTTGCATTTTTTAGTTTTTGTTTAGTTGAGATATTATTTGCAGCTTGGCGTGTATTTCGTGTTCTAAAGATAAAGATAAATATTTATTACATACAGACATTCCACACGGAACTGGATGCAAAACATATGCACAAACAAATATCATATTATTCTAATGATTAAATAAGCACTAATTATGGGCAATAAATGTATATTAATCATGAGCAAATTTGCATACCGCACCGGCACAGGCTGGATTTTGGTTTTGCATAATAAATATAATTTTTTCTTGCATACTCATACTTGTAAATAGGTAATTATGGAAAGTTAGATATTCATATAATTTGACACGTTGAATATTATATTTCTTACATACTAGTATTGTAATGGTATTCATCTTCAATTACGTTGCAGTGGTCACATAAACGTTCTTCTACTGGGGTGAAGGTTTTTATATGGCGCCCAGACTCTATTTTCAATTTGTGGTCACTTAGACGTAATTTAGTAACAGCTTTACGATTTTCTGGGTGTATACGGTTGAATATTGTGCTTATATAATTTGTATGTTTGCATCTTATTACTGGATCCATTTCTTTTGGCTGGAGCTGTAAGATTTTATTTTAAAATATTGTGATACTTAGTTTTAATTATATTTATTAGATGAATGGGACAGTGCTTCGTTTTTGATTCAACTCACCAATGTAATACTATAGTTTGTGAAGCCAACCAATAAAATGTCTACTGGTAGGTTAATATTTGAGAATTCTTTCTGCATTTTATAAACACAACCTAGTCCTTTGCTCCAAATTGATCGGGAACATTCTTTAAAATTTCCATTTTGAGTAAAGTCAACCCCTAAATATGTATACTTTGTTACAACTGGTACTTTACTGCCCAAGAGATGCCAAGTAAGCTTATTTGTTGTACTTTGGCTACCAAAAAAAAAAAAAAAATGTTTTATTTAAATTAATAGTAAGATTGTTGTCTTTACAATATATATCTAGCTGATCAAGGAGCTGTTGTAGACCATGCGGGGTTTCTGATAAAAGTAGAAGATCATCTGACACATTGAGCTATAATTACGTTACATTACACATATTTGCTGCAACGTATTATTATATTGTTCAACAGTTGTAGTGGTTTCCCTAGAAATTTGGCAAGGCATGGTGGACCAAACATTTTGGGGGAATTTTCGCCATTTTCAGAGCACTTGGTTATTTTCATTAAAGACACATTTTTTCTACAGAAATAAAAATAAATGCTATTAATGTTCTTGCTTTAATAAATAATTAGCATTATATATTTGTAACAGGGATAGTTTATTAATTAATAATACAATTTTTTTTTTTTTAGTGTTTTATAAAGGAAATTTTAGAATTAATTATTCAAAAGGATTGTTTAACTCAGGACAGCATGACACCGATTAAGGCAAGATGGCGCTAGACTATTGAGGCATGGTGCCGCACCATGCTAAAAGCAGCTAGGGAAAACGCTAAGTTGCGTGTATATCTTTTGTCCTAGTAAGTTAATTTGGTTAGAGATATGTTGATAAAGAAATACAATTGACAAAAAGCGCAGGAGTGCGATTCGTACATTGGTCATTCTGATTAAAATTAGCTCTACTGGTCTCACCAGTAGATCTAACAGAATAGCGTAGACTCCCATGTCCAGGTGACATTTCATCTATAAATAACAATTTAAATATTGACCAATTTTTATAACGTTATCCGGGAGCATAGAAATTCTAAAAATATCGGTCGAGACTATTTATGTAATAGGCGAACTTGTTGGTCTATTTCAACATTGAAAAAACAGGGAGAAAAGTGCAGTAATAAACTCTGGCTTGTATACTAGTATATAAAACAGATTTTATGGCTATACCATCACGGTTGTTTTGTTTTGTTTTTTTGTTTTGTTTTTTGTCTTGAAACGAATTTTATATAAAATTTTATATTGAAATTAGTTTCCGGCATACTTCGTAATTCACCCGAATCATTTCGTTTCAAATTCTTTTTAAATCACTGACATGATTTTGCAAGTAAGGTTTTAATTAGTCGAATAAAAGGTCAACTGGACATGGCTCCAACGGGCTGCTGTTAGATCCACGTGTAATAGTGGAGCTAATTTTAATTAGATTGTACATTGGTGTGCTTGTCTGATCTTTCGAGCCCGATTGTGTAGCTAGGTATACTAGACATAAAACTTAGATATTTTACGCGAAGTTTCACTGATCATTTACGAAATAAATGATATATTCAGTTTTAAACGTTATCAAATATATGCGTGTGTGTAGGGGGGGGGGGGGGGGGGGGGGGGGGGGGGGGGGGGGGGGGGGTCTTGTGGGGTTGGGGGGAGAGGGGTTCGTGAAAGAACACTGAAATGCTATGTTGGATTTGGAAGTACGTATTTTTTCATGTTAGTAGTCACGAATTTCATGAATTGCAAAACAAAATCGTACGATTTTCGGTATGAAAGTCAACTGATTTGTAAGGTTTTACAGCATAAAATTTTAAATAGGTTTTATTATTATGTGTTTTTTGATAACGAAAAGAATCCTAACTTTAGCGATAAAATAATTGTTTAACCTAACTTAGTAACTAGTTTAACGTGTCCATATACCACTAGGGTTTCGAACACGCCTATCCCGAGTCCGGCCTCCGATAGGATCGGGGGTCTGAAATTATTTTTTAAAATAAAATTTTGGTGTGCAATTATTTCCAGCCGTACATCGGTCCTACGAGGTGAAGCAGTATTATCATTATTTTCTTATAAAAAGACCTATACCAAAAAGGGCGAACAACACGCGAGAGTTCTTCCTGAGGCTGCCAAATTCCCTTACGGTCTGGGTTGGCCACCACCTAAAGAAGAAACAAACAACCGAACTAAACCCTGACCACAGGAAGTGATTGTGAGTTAATGACTTTGTCCTGTTTAACTCCGACTCGTAGATTGTTGACCGTGGACCAAGTAGCTTAGTATACAGTTACAAAGATGGAAGGAAGAAACCGGACTGCGTTCAGTAGGCGACATGAGTTTTGTGTCTTTTGTCTCCAGTATCCAATAACGTAGTGATGTTTCTCCTCTGACGCATTCATTGCGCTACCCTTCAGCGACAGAAAGCAAGCAACACTAACTTTCGCGAACGATCTGTCTGGTGGTCATTCGAATTAACGAGAAGTGCACAAATCAGTATATTGCTAATGTTTACCTATCCTGTCAGGCTGATTGCAGGATAATGAATCGTTCGTAACGTTTCGTAGCGCTCGCGTCAGCGGAACGTAGAAAAAGTTTAATCTACAAAGTCCACACGATGAAAGTTCGTTACACTAACACTTAAAGGATTTTAATGTCATGCATAAATATATGGCACTCAATGTGTGTGTGTGTGTGTGTGTGTGTGTGTGTTAGGAGGGGGTGCGTGTATGTTGGGAGGAGGGTGCGTGTGTCATGGGAGGTGCGTGTGTGTTGGGAGGGTGTGTTGGGAGGGTGTGTGTGTGTGTTGGGAGGGTGTGTGTGTGTGTGTGTTGGGAGGGTGTGTGTATGTTGGGAGGGTGCGTGTGTGTTGGGAGGTGCGTGTATGTTGGGAGGGGGTGTGAGTGTGTTGGGGGGCGCATGTGTGTTGGGAGGAGGGGGTGCGTGTGTGTGTTGGGAGGGTGGGTGCGTGTGTGTTGGGAGGGTGTGTGTGTATGTTGGGAGGGGGTGCGTGTGTGTTGGGAGGAGGGGTGTGCATGTGTGTGTCCGCCCGTCTCTTCGTATATCTGTCTTTCAGCAGCTAGGTCTCATTTGTTTTCATGCCAATGAAAAAAGTTTGTTTTGTTTAATGACACCACTAGAGCACATTGATTTATTAATCATCAGCTGTTGAATGTCAAAGTTGGTAATTTTGACATAGTCTTAGAAAGGAAACCCGCTACATTTTTTTATTAGTAGAAAGAGATTTTTTATATGCACCATCCACAGACAGGATTGCACATACCACGGCCTTTGATATAGCAGACGTGACGCACTGGCTGGAATGAGAAATAGTCCAAATGGGCCCACAGAAAAGGGGTCGATCGCATCAAGCGACTACTTCACCCTCAGGACAATGGATAATACTTTTCAGTTTTTGATGAGTAATAT
The DNA here is from genome assembly GCF_016097555.1 of Gigantopelta aegis. Taxonomy (NCBI): domain Eukaryota; kingdom Metazoa; phylum Mollusca; class Gastropoda; order Neomphalida; family Peltospiridae; genus Gigantopelta; species Gigantopelta aegis. The sequence goes on along the minus strand of NC_054700.1, from coordinate 39,121,155 downwards.
TCCAAAATCAGTTTTAGTTCTCGTCCATATATGTTTCGGTAGTCGTGCAAATTTCATTTCATTTCTTCTTATTTTCGTGCTAATATCCAATTAAGGTTCAAGCATGCTTTCCTGGGCACATACCTCAGCTACCGTAGCTGTTTGTCCAGGACAGTGGGTTAGTGATAGAGAGGAAAGAGAAGGAAATGTTTTATTTAACAACGTACTCAACACATTTTATTTACGGTTATATGGCGTGAGACATGTGGTTAAGGACTACACAGATACTGAGAGAGGAAGTCCGCTATCGCCACTTCATGGGCTACTCTTTTCGATTAGCAGCAAGGGATCTTTTATATGCACCATCCCACAGACAGGGTAGTATATACCATGGCCTTTGATATACCAGTCGTGGTGCACTGGCTGGAACGAGAAATAGCCCAATTGGCTCACCGACGGGACCGACCGCGCATCAGGCGAACGCTTTACCACTGGGCTAAGTCCCACCCCTTGTGATAGAGAAGTCGGTGTAGTAGTCTTACACTTACCCATTGAGTCATTAAAACTTGCTGTGGGTGGGAACCGGTACCTGGCTGCAAATCCAGTACCTACCAGCCTTGTGTTTGATGACCTAACCACGACACCACTGAGACCTGTCGTACAAACTGTTTAGAACTTGTATTTATATATAGATATTTTTATTTATTATTTGGATTTAAAAAGGAGGAGTTTCGCCGCAAAACAAAAAGTCAGAAGGGGTTTGATGTCTCATTTTGTAAAACTATTCATAATCATCAGTGGCGGATCCAGAAAATCTATTTTGGGGGGGGGGGGGGGGCAATGCCATGAGGCGGAATGCCAAGGGAACTTTGGTGGAGGTTTAGAGAGGGATCGTAATTTTTTTAAATTAATATATAATAAAATTATAACTCACAAAATTTGGGGGGGGGGGGGAGGGCGGGCCCCTGGGGCCTCCCCCTAGATCCACCTCTGAATATGAATTTATGACCACATTTTAATGATTTTGTTTTTAATTATGTATTTTTCAGGTAGCACATTATCAATGCTATCTAAATCTCCAGTCTACATCCAGGCGCATGCTCTTCTTGAGATGAAATGTGTTTTCAAATCGATTAGTCCAAACGGAGTAGTCAGGTGGTTTAAGGGCAGCGTGGAACTGTCGAGTCCGGACTTCACTGTGTTGAAACACCAGGGTTATGAGATACTCGATAACGGCGATATGCTCGTGGTTACCACATCAACCCTGACCAAGAACAGCATCGGCGCCGGCGATTCAGGACGCTACAGCTGCAGGGTGGAAAGCTTGAATGAAGACATCGACGTCAGAGTCGTCACATGTAAGATTCAAATTAAAAATCTCTCTCCCCCCCCCCCCCCAAAAAAACAAAAACAAAAAACCTGCCTAAAAACAACAAAACAAAACAAACCCACAAAAAACCACCCGAAAAAAACACAATTGGAAAAAAAAAATAAACAATCCTCCCCCCCCCCCCACACACACACCCAAACAACGTCTTGTGTGCTCCACCCCCAACATTGTAAATATAATAATACATTGTTAGAAAAAGAAAGAAATATTTGATTTAACGACACACATTTTGGCGTATATGGGGTCGGACATATTATTGGAGAGGTGTATACACTGTGTGTGTGTGTGTGTGTGTGTGTGTGTGTGTGTGTGTGTGTGTGTGTGTGTGTGTTTTTGTGTGTGATGTTTTCTGATTGAAAATAGTTTTGGCAATAACATCTTTTGCTTTATTATGTTTTCTCTCTTTCACATTTGCAGTTCAAAATACACCGGAAGTTGTTACTAACCCCGGCAATCCCATTACTGTGAAATGCAATGTGGGAAGCCTCGCTGTGAAAATGAAAACAAAATGGAAGAAAGATGGCGTTAGTCTATCTGCACTGCCAGAACTGTTACAAAGAATTGTATTTAAAGATCACAAAACAACACTGGAAATCAACAATTCTTGTAAGTATTGTGTGTGTGTGCATGTATTGTGTGTGCGTGCATATATGGTGTTTGTGTGTGTGTGCATGTATGGTGTGTGTGTGTGCATGCATATATGGTGTTTGTGTGTGTATGTATGGTGTGTGTGTATGAGTGTGCATGTATTGTGTGTTTGAGTGTGCATGTATTGTGTGTATGAGTGTGCATGTATTGTGTGTATGAGTGTGCATGTATTGTGTGTGTGTGCATGTATTGTGTGTGCGTGCATGTATTGTGTGTGTGCGTGCATGTATTGTGTGTGTGCGTGCATGTATGGTGTGTGCGCGTGCATGTATGGTGTGTGCGCGTGCATGTATGGTATGTATGTGTGTGTGTGTGTACATGTATGGTGTGTGTGTGTGCATGTATGGTGTGTGTGTGTGTGTGTGTGCACACATGTATGGTGTGTGTGTGTGCATGTATGGTGTGTGTGTGCATGTATGGTGTGTGTGTGCATGTATGGTGTGTGTGTGTGTGTGTACCTGTATGGTGGGTGTGCCTGTTGTGTGTGAGTGTGCGTGCATATATGGTCTTTGTGTGTGTGCGTCTGTGTATGTATTGTGTGTGTGTGTGTGTGTGTGTGCGCGTGCATATATGGTGTATGTGTGTGTGCATGTATGGTGTGTGTGTGTGTGTGTGCACACATGTATGGTGTGTGTGTGCATGTATGGTGTGTGTGTGTGCGTGCACACATGTATGGTGTGTGTGTGTGCATGTATGGTGTGTGTGCATGTATGGTGTGTGTGCATGTATGGTGTGTGTGTGTGTGTGTGTGTGTGGGCGTGTGCATACCTTAGTATATGTATCATGTATCACTGTCTCTCCCATCCCTCCTAGGTTCAATCTTTCTCATTCTCCCCCTCTCTTTCTGTCTCTGTCTTTGTCTTTTTCAATGCCTTTCTCTGTCCACCCCCTTTCCAGGTTCCCTCTCCCTCCTTATAGCGATGAAATTTAAAATGACTGTCTTGAGTTTGCTTCCATAAATAAAATGTGTTGAGTGCATCCTTCCATCCTTCCATTGTTAAAGACAGCAACAACAAAAACCCAACCTTTGGAAGGAAGAAAGGAAATATTTTATTGAATGACGCACTCAACACATTTTATTTACGGTTATATGGCATCAGTCATGATTAAGGAACACACAGATATTGAGAGAGGAAACCCACTGTCGCCACTTCATGGGCTACTCTTTTCGATTAGCAGCAAGGGATCTTTTATATGCACCATCCCACAAACAGGATAGTACATACCACAGCTTTTGATACACCAGTCATGGTGCACTGGCTGGAAAGCCAACCTTTGGGCTCTGCCAGTCTGCATCATGATACAGATTACATGGAAACCAGTATTTTAAAGCTCGTCATTTTTTTTCCCCACTACAGCTTACAGTGACACGGGCAAATACGAGTGTGAAATGACCGCACAAGAAGGAGAGCAACAAGGGAATATAACTCATGATGTCATCATTTTCGGTGAGTGTCTGCTACTCATGATGGTGGTGGTGATGATGCTGATGATGATATTAATGTTTGTGTCTATAGTCAGTTATGGCTTTGATGATAGTATGATGTGATGGCCTACTCCTATAGTATGTTCTAGAGTTGATCACATTGTGTTGATCACACACGCACACAGACACACACGCACACACACACATACACACACAAGCGTGCACGTACATACACACACGTGCACACATGCACACACACGTGCACACATGCACATACATACATACAGACACATATGCACACACACACATACATACATACAGACACACATGCACACACACACATACATACATACAGACACACATGCACACACACACATACATACATACAGACACACATGCACACACACACATACATACATGCAGACACACGCACATGCACAGACACACACACACACACATACAGACACACACATGCACACACACACATACAGACAGACTCACATGCACACGCACATGCACACACACACAAACAGACATACTGACACATTCACACGTTAGTTTATTTATACCATATACACTCACCAGACATAAATTATAATTTGTACTCACTAATCCATATTATTAATATTCTGAGAACAAATTTGTTTTTAAAAAGGCTTCATTTGCCAGAAACATGATCTGCAATTGTTACATTGGATAGATCCAGTGCCCTAATGGAAAAAAATTCTTTTTTGTCTAGCTGAAATCAAACCAAAAGTACCGTGGCCATGAACTTATTTTGTTTTGTTACTGCCCATCCCAAGTTAAATAATATTTGATAAATAGAGGATATTTCATGTTTTTTGTCAAATATGATTTATATCTCATCGAGTGAAGTTTGTAATCATATCTCACGAGTTGCGCTTGCGAGACGAGTGTGATATGATTGCAAACTTCACAAAATGAGATATTAATCATATTTGACAAAAAACATGAAATTTTCTATTTATTAGATAACTTTTGGCAATTTACATTTATTTTTAAAATGCCAGCAGCAAAATAGTTCCAGCTTTCTTACAGTGAAGATAACACTTTCTACAGTGATGATAACACATTTTAGAGTGAAATAGTGAAAAATCTACAAGAATTTATAAATTATGGTTGTTAGTTTGTTTTCTAGGTAGGCCACTTTATTCACTAAATCATTTTGTTTTCTAGGATGACCTTATTTATTGGACGGAAACAAGCAGACAGTCTTTGACAAAAAGGCCCTATTCACCAGAATCATGTTGTGTTAGTAACACCTAAAATAGTTCCTGAATGATTATCATTTTGTTTTTTAGGTAGGCCTTATTTCTTGGACGGAAACAACCAGACAGAGCCGCACCATGGTAAAGCAGGATTGGAGTTGAGATGTGTTCCCTCAGGATACCCATCCCCTGTTATATCCTGGACTAAAGACAGCGCGGATCTCGTTACCAAGGCTACCGTGATGCTACATTCGCACGAAAACATCAAGAAAGCTGTTATACGGTTTACAGACTTTCAAGTCGATGATACAGGATTATATTCTTGTGAAGCTAAAAACAAACATGGTTCCACTGTGAGAAACTTCCAGATACTGGAAGTGAGCGGTGCCCAATCTGTGTTTAGAAGGACGCATCTAGTGCCTCTGTTTTTGTGCCTGTTTACCCTTGGACATAATATTCACTGATGATATGCCATTCCAGAATGTATTTAATGTCTATACAATATAAAACAAAGGTCTCACTTAAAGCTGCAATATCGCCTAGCCATACATCACTGCCTGAGACCGACACCGGATATTGCTACTGTGATTGTAACAAATCTTGTTGGCACCACTAGACAAAAATAATCATTAGTTTCTTCTCTTATTGTGTTATATTTGGGGTCCAGTTACCAGTATTCAAATTTGTAGAAGTTGATATAATTTTAACATTGTAGAAAAGATTTTGCATAAGAATACATTTCTTTGATAATATTTAAATTAAGATGGTGTACAGCGAAATACAATGCCAGTTCGTTTGGGGTTTTTGAGGTGTTTTGTTTTACATTTTTAACGAGGTTCAAATTATTAACTCATTACTTGTTTAGCGTAATTGTTTCTTAAAAGTCTTAAATATAGGGCAGAGGTGGATCTAGGTGGGGGACAGGGGCCCGGATCTGCCACTGTAGGTCTATAATTATTAACACGTCACTATGACCAGTGGCAATATCCAGTATCGGTGCCAGGTAGTGGTTATTATTATACAGCATAACATCATTAACTAATGCCAAATACAAACGCAACTAGTTCTAATAAACACGAATATTAACCGTTATCGTCGTTTAGCGTCATACAACACGCAATCATTAAAATGTTCACTTTTAATACTTTTAATAGACTCACAAACTAATGAGCTTCAAACTGAATAATTTAAAATTAAGGAAAACTAAATTAATATTCACGTTTCTTTCGTCCAGTATATTTAGGCGAGATTGCAGCTTTAATGCCTATCCGAGATTTGAAGCAACAAGCGAAATAGTTTGGCAGTAACACCAGTCTGTTGTGGATGTATATACAGACCATCCAGTGAAGAGGACAAAGAACCTTTACAGCAAGACAACGTGTATTTTAACTGTCCAGGGCCCAGATTTTCGAAGCTGTTTCAGGTCTACCATATTGTAAAACCATCATAGGCTATGGTATGCGTCGTGTGATGTCATAGCTGACGATGGTTTTACGATATCGTAGCGCCAGGACAGCTTCGAAAATCTAGCCTAAACCTATGTTCGAAAACTGATAAATCATTGGCATTGTCATCATCATCATCATCTCTATCATCATCATCTCTATCATCAGCCTAATGAACGTTAATTTATGTTGCTGCAGAATAACCATATGTTCAAAGTGGCCCACAACAGTGATTCATTCAGTATGAACTATAATGAAATGAAAGTACTGAAATATTGTCAGGACAGTTTTTCACGTGAGAGGTGCGGGCGAGAGAAGCGAAAAGTGAATGTAAGAAAAAAAAAGAGAGAAGACAATATATTCTTTTGTTATCAATAGCAGTGTTTCCATTTGAGCTGCAAAAATCGCGGTATTCGCGCCCGCGCTGCGCCAAGACGGTCATTATCCGCAGGGGCGTAGGCGGGGGGGGGGGGGGGGGGGGGGGGGGGGGGGGGGGGGTGATGATTGTCGGGGATTCGAACGAACGCACCCGCAATAATAGAGTATTCACATCGGTGTCTCGAATAAATGTACATAAATGGTCCGCTAGTTTTATATTCCCCCCCCCCCCCCACACACACACCCTTCATAGGTCACACACACCCTTCATAGGTCACACACACCCTTCATAGGTCCACACACACTACATCCCTGATACGCGGGTCCAAATGTCACAATAATAGTTGACGTTGATGTTTAAAAAAACTCACACCAGACAGCTGTTTAATTTAGATATTGTCGTCGTGATGGATAGAGACAAAAGTAACTCGCAAAACTTTTGTTGGGATTCAGCATTGGCGTTTATCATATAGGCGTTGGAAGCGGGTGGTGGGCAAATTGTACTGTCCTCACAACTTTGAAGATCATGTATTGGCCCACACAGCTGATAATCAAATTAACATATGGCCACCCACCCCCACCCACCCCCGTTGCTGTCATATGTGATTATAATTTTAATGCATTCGTTCATTTTAAGTTATTTTCATGCTTATATCTAATTAAGGTTCAAGCACGCTGTCCTGGACACACGCCTCCACTGTCTAGACTAACTGTCCAGGACAGTGAGTTAATGATTGGAGAGAGAGATGTGTATATATATATATATATAATGTCAGTCTAGTGGCCTTACACGTCTCCCAATGAGTCGGTTGAACCCAGTACCTACCAACCTCGAGTCCGATGGCTTAACCAGTATACCACCAGGCGGGTTCAGTTCAAGGGACGTGTTTTACTACTTAAACAATTGCTGTATCAGGACATTCTTAAAGTTCATGGTTCATAACCGTCTTCTTCTTCTTTTTTAAAGGTTCATAACCGTCTGGGTTTTTTTTTTTAAAGGTTTGGTTGGTTGGTTGATTGATTGGCTGGCATTTTTCTTTCTGTTTTAGCTTCGCCAAAGCTAAGAAATAGTTGAAAATAGCGCATGCGTTAATGCTGTGGCGTAGTCGTCCATTTTGTTTCAGATGTTTGTTATTTTCAGACCCTACTACGTTATGGGGTCGATCACAATTATCAAATCGAACAGAATGTTAGGAGGCATGAGGCTAATGCCAGGGAACGTTTTTAAAAGAAACAAAGAAAGTTTTGTGTGTAGAGTTTAGAAATGGGGGAGAGGATATCAAAACATGTTGAGAATATAGTTAACTGCTCCTGAATCGGTACATTTTTTTTTTCCTTTAGACGACTTGTTTTAAAACGTATTTAACGAGCGAAAGCCAGTTGGATACGTTTTTAAACGAGTTGTAAGATAAATTGTGTTTAACGGAGGACACGAATGTAGTATTCTATATCTTACACATCTTCAAAAAATGTGGGTCCCTAGCGCTTGTAGTTAACTTGTACGTCACAGTGTAATCGATGTCGAGTACTGTTTTTTCATTGGATGGTATGGCAGTAATATACTAGTCATTATCACCTAGGAGCAGCCAGTCGTATGTCTTTAAACTGTTATCATACGTATATGTGTTATTGGTATGTGTTATTAAAAACTAACGAATGATGTTCTCACCAACGTGCTTGTAAGAAATATATTTGTGGAGACACTGAATTTCATTAGCTATAATTTCCACTCCCTCGTTACCCATCATCTATGACACAAGACTATTTTTATTAACTAAATGTTTGCAGTTTACTGTCTCACGAGTGTACATCTATACACAGTAAAACGAGTGTGTGTTTGTAAATTTTAGTTTACTTTCATTCCTGGTTAATCGGAACACTTCGCCTATTTCCGATTCTGCCGAAGTGTTCCGAATAGTAATTCCATTCGGAACTCTTCGACAGATTAATTCCTCGATGTATGACGAAAGTCAATTTGCAACATTTCTGCGACAGTATGTTAATGACTGCAAATAAGAGTAAGATTAATTACTCTATGCATAGTGGCAGACTATTCTAGATCTTTTTTTAAATGATAAGAAATGTATTTAAATTAATCGCTTTAGAGTACACCTTTAATACCTACCTTTAACATAATTTTTTTTTTTAATAATACAGCATTTTTTATTTGTTTCTTGGTACAGAACGTTGTATCAATATTATGTCACAGTCTGTTATATATCCACCGAGGAATTCCGATTGATTTACTAACATTGCCCAATGATCTTAGCATTTATTCCCTCCATTATAACATTCCATTTCTGATCTACAACTCGATAACATAATATATTATAATATAATACATTAAGTTATTATATTATAATATGCACATGTATATATATATATATATTATTGCGACTGTGATATTTGTGTTGTTGTTTTGTGTTTTTTAGGGTTTTTTTGCTTTGTGTGAGTGAAAATGATTCACATCTATTTTAATTTGTAATTAAAGTAGCCATTTGTTCTTGACCTTCACGTATATTAAATGTATTAATTCACGATTTGTTGCTTTTGTTATAAATATCAAAAGGTATGATTTGTATTGCATTGTTCCTGTTGATATATACATACACCTGGAAATTAATTAGCCACCACCAAGTTTTGACCATGTGACTTGCACTTCGCAAGTAACTGTGACCATTACGTGGATACACAACAATGAAATTAATGCAAGCACGGCGGAGCGGGTGGGGGGGTGGGGGGTGGGGGGGTGTTTCAATAATTCTGAATAAAAAATCTACATCGGTACATTGACATTGATTAGATACTTAAAACAACATAAAAAAACACAAAAAAAACATAATCACGCAAGGCGGAGAAGTAGGGGTGGGGGAGGGGGCTTAATATACTTTAAAAAACACCTAACAACAACATTAACCATAATCAGGGACGGCGGAGACGGTTTGGGGCTGGGGGAGGGGGCTTGATAATTCTGAATCAAAAATATTATTGGTAGTAAATTTTAAGGCAGAGATTAATTTTACTTGTAGAATGTAGGAAATTGCGAATTTTCAAAATTCTACAGGGAAGCATACCCCCGAACACCTTAGAAACTTTGCTTTGCGCTCTCGATCTCAGTCAGCCCTCCCCTCGGAATATTAATGTCTACTTGCTTCCGCCGTGCCAATAATGTTCTACGCGGAGGTGTACAGTGTGCACATCGTTTTTTTCGGTTCATACTTTAACCAAAAAATAATTGTCGATTCTTAAATGAATTCTACAGAAGAAGACATAAACCGTAAATGTGTATGGTAATGAACTATGGAGCTCGAATAACGCTGATATGCTTCTCATGAAGTAATTCATTCATACCTTCTCGGGGGAATACCCAGTCAGAATAGTATGTAAAAACTCACAGTATGTGGTTTGAACCCCGTCGGCACGAATAGCTACTTCTAGGTGCCTGTTTGCCTGCAATTCAGTTCAGGTGGTGTTTTAATTGGGTTATAAATTTCTGTAACTGATACTACTTCCAGGTGCCTGTTTGGCGGCAATTCAGTTCAGGTGGTACTTAATTGGGTTATAAATTTCTGTAACTGATAGATTAATTGCAATGAGTTTTGTGAAGAGTATTTTGAAACACTTCGCTTGGATATTTCCCGAACAAAAGCGCGTTTTTATGTCATTCTAGCTTACGTTCAGGCTCAGCCGACCGTTTTTCACAAAACGTTTGACTGGTTCCGGAAGTGGTCATTCGGTTTGATGTGTAGCGTTAAAAAAAAATAAGTGTTAGTTAAAAAGTTTGTTTTCTTTAACGACACCACTAGAGCACATTGATTTATTAATCATCGGCTATTGGATGTCAAACATTTGGTAATTTTGACATAGTCATAGAAAGGAAACCCGCTACATATTTCCATTAGTAGCAAGGGGTCTTTTATATGCACCATCCCACAGACAGGATAACACATACCACGGCCTTTGATATACCGGTCGTGCACTGGCTGGAACGAGAAATAACCCAATGGGACCACCAACGGGGATCGATCCCAAACCAACCGCACGCATCAAGCAGGCGCTGTATCACTGGACAACCTTCTCACCCCTTCACAGTAATAAACGGCTGGGTGAATTTACCCCTGGTCCTTTGATAAAGTAGGCGGCGAAACGTAGCCCAGTGGTAAAGCATTCCCCTGAGGTGCGATCGGTCTAGGATCGATCCCCGTCGGTGAGCCCTAGGTTTGGGCTATTTATCATTCCAGCCAGTGCACCACGACTGGTATATCAAGTCCGTGGTATGTGCTATCCTGTATGTGGGGTGTGCATATAAAAGATCCTTGCTACTAATAGAAAAATGTCAGAATTATTCAATGTTTGACATGCAATAACCGTGATTAATAAATCAATGTGCTGTAGTGGTGTCGTTAAACACAATAAACATTAACTTTGTATAAAGTTGAGACTGGATCTACCTCAGTCGGTAGAGCACTCGCCTGAGGCAGGTTCGATCGCCAACTTTGGACTTGGGTTTTTACTTGTACAAACCAGTGTTCTACGACTGTACATCAAAGGCCACAATGTCTATGGTATATTGCACAAAAAAGATTCCTAGCTCTGCTTCATTGGTAGGAGTAGCCTATGTGGGAACATCGGGTTTCCTCTTTTTCTCTCTTTCGATCATAATTATGTTGAAATAACCATATACATGCATAGATACGGGATAGTCGTGGTTTTATGGATCCGTGATCATTTACGTTTCTCCCATTGACAAATCAATAGCAAAAAAAAGTCCCAAAAGACTGAGCTACTTTTAGCCATCATTACCAATGCTAGCTGTACTGAGACATGCATCCTTCAAGCGGAATATTTGCGTTTCCAAAAATTTATGAGAAAAACCCTTTTGCCATATAACCCAACCTCATTACTCGCATACAAATTGGGGAAGGGTTCTACTGTTACACGTGGAATTTCCTCCACAAACATCGGCATGTGGAAGCCTTAAACCTTGAGGTGTATTGGCCGGATTTTATATTGTCTAGGGTCGGGATATAGCTCAGTCGGTTGAGTGCTCGCTTGAGGTACTTGCATCGCAGGATCGAACCACTTCGGTGGAGCCATTCAGCTGATTCGGTTTTTTCTCGTTCCAACCAGTGCAACACAACTGGATAAAGGCCGTGGTATGTGTTTTTCCATCTGTGGGGAAAGTGTATATAAAAGATCCCTGCTGTATATGAAAAAAATGTAGCGATTTCTTCTGGTGACTACGAGTCAGAATGACCAAATGTTTGACATCCAATAGCCAATGATTAATTAATCAATGTGTTCTAGTGGTGTTGTTCAACAAAACAAACTTTAACTTTTATATTGTCTACGATTCGTGTTATGGGGCGATAGGCAGATTTAAAAGGTGGTGGAGGAAACAGAGAAATGATTGGGGGCATAACACCATTACCGCCTCACCCACTCCCCGGTTAAGCCAGTGTTGGCACCGTGTGCATTTTAACTCGACATTCAATGCGTAGCGCATTAAACATTTCATCTCTAGCCAGTGCACCACGACTGGTATATCAAAGGCCGTAGTATGTGTTATCCTGTCTGCGGGATGGTGCATATAAAAGATTCCTTGCTACTACTGGGAAAATGTAGCGGGTTTTATCTCTATGACTGTGTCAAAATGACCATATGTTTGACATCTAATAGCCGATGATTAATAAATCAATGTGCTCTAGCGGTGTCGTTAAATAAAACAAACTTTAACTTTTATTCATCCTTATCTAGAGTGTATATCACTAAATAAAATCCCATTGACGACAGTAGCAGGGCTTCTAGAATTTGTATAAAATCCACTAGCCATGGGAACAGTAATTTTAAAATTTACTAGCCATGATTAAAAATCCACTAGCCCTACTTTACTTTAAAGTAAATACAAGTTTACTAATAGTAATAATCAGATATGTCACCTAAAGAGGGAGATAGAGCTTAAAAACACTGAGATTGGGGAGGTAGGAGTGGGGCCAGGATATTCATATTTACAAAATAAACTTAAATGCAGCATTTGACAACTTTTTTTTTCACTAGCCGTCGGGCATGGTAATAGTAGTTATTTACTAGCCCAACACTGAATATCACTAGCCACGGGAGTGGGGCTACCATAATACAGAAGCCCTGCAGTAGTAACATGTGGTTAAAACATCTACCCAACGTTTTAATCAACATATATACCATAGACATAAATAATACAACCGTCAAGTAAAAAAAAAAAAAATGGGTGGGTGGGGTTTGGGGGTAAGATGCTCTTTTCAAATGGGAAGTGTGTTTGATAAAAAAGAGAAAAAGTCATTTTAATTTTGGTAGGACCCCACACGTTTCAAGCACAATAACAGCTGATACATTGACACTGGTTCAAAGTAAATTACTGACCAGATAAAACAACATTTTATGACGAGATATCTCACCAGTGGTAGGCGTCGTCTTATTTAATGCGACATTCAAAGTTAAGTTAACTTCGAAGTAATGTCTGATTTCAATTATGAAAAACAGCTCTTATGTAGTGACAGATGTGTCGTACTGTACAGAAACTAGGATATGTCACTTTAAACTCGGCTAGTGATCATTCTCGAGAAATGTCAACAATATAGAGTTAATATGAACACAACAAAAGACATAGCTTCAATATTTGCCCAGATTTTCGACCGACCTACCACGATGAGACAAAATTGTCATCATCGGTAGCTGTTTAAAGACCGGAAATTATCCACAGAGTGCTTGCATAGAAGGATTCATTTATTTAAATGTTAAATAGCACATAGTGACACCGTTTAACGACACACATAAAATATCAATATTTTGTTGTTATAGGGACATGTTTGGCGCCGTTCTTATGATCTTTTATTAGAAGATAGTTTGCCATATTATGATGCAGGGCCCCGTTCCACGAAGCGATCTTAGCCCTAAGATTACCTTAGGCGCATAGCTACCCTATGCACTTAAGTTGATCTTAAGGCTAAGATCGCTTCGTGGAACGGGGCTCAGGCCAGTGGGAACCCACTTGACAATTAGAGATTGTGCCCACTCACCCCCCCCCCCCCCCCCATAGGCACACGGGCTCCCATTTTTGTAGGGGGGCAGGCTGGCGTTTGCTCGAATTGAACGAAAATGCCCGAATCTGGATAACAACATTTATTCATATTAACTTTACTACCAAACAGCTATATAGGGTTGCAAACGAATCACTACGCATTTTTGTACATGGATGACAACTAATTTTGAGGGTAGAATGATGAAAATACATGATAAAAAGCACGTTTCCCGAATATCTGTATCATTTGTACCCGAATTTGAGGTTTTGCTCCAGTACTGGGGGGGGGGGGGGGGGGGGGGGGGGGGGGGGGACTACTCGTATACTATGCCCCCCTCCCCATGGAGCTTGTACCGGATCCCTCCTCTAGATACCGTTCCTACGGTCCTGTGATGTAGCTCAATTTTCTTAACGGGGATCTGCCAACACCCTGAGAAAGTAGCCTGTGTGGCGGCAGTGAGGTTTTTTGTTTTTTGTTTGTTTGTTTGTTTGTTTATCCCACTGCCACCTTTGAATTCCATATCATTTCTTCCCGATCTGGCAACTCCTCCTATCTTTCAACCTTTTTCGCTGTCCACCTCCGCATCCCAGTCCATGTCTCTCCAACCCCGACAGGTGCTTGTCTCTTGTGGCTATCTGTGCCACACACCTGCCATTCCCCATCAGCTTTTAGCTGTGGGCTTAGTCTGACCACTTCGGGGAGTGTTCAGTAGTTACTTCTGGCTTTGTTAAGAGGCACTTGTAACCACCTACTATGCACTCCGACTACCGGCGGTCGTTAGTTAGTGCCGTGGATCCGACCAGCTTTATTAGCGGCAGAGGACGAAGATGCCAGGTGGGTGCAGGAAAATACACAGAGACTGCACCCGCAGAGGAAGTTGAGACAGGTAGGCGATAGTGTGGACAGCTCAGAAGACAGAGTCGGGGGAAACTGACAGAAAGGGTCGAAACAGATTGAAATTTGTTGTATCTTTAACTCTCTGGACGAAGTGTCGAAATAATATGTTAGACAGCAAACAATCATGAACAGTTTGTTTTGTTTAACGACACCGCTAGAGCACATTGATTTATTAATCATCGTCTATTGGATGTCAGACATTTGGTAATTTTGATATATAGTCTTAGATAGGAAACCCGCTACATTGTTCCATTAGTAGCAAGGGATCTTTTAAATGCACCATCTCACAAACATGATAGCACATACCACGGCCTTTGATACACCAGTCGTGGTGCACTGGCTGAAATTAGAAATTGCCCACCAACAGGGATCGATCCCAGACCTACCGCGTATCAGGCGAGCGATTTACCACCAGGCTGTGTCCCGCACCCAAACAATCATGAAGATGTGTGTTAAAATGTGCTGGGGTTATACTATACAATGATTTGCATGATCGACTCCCGTCGATGGACTCACCATCCCACCCAGTGCATCAGTGGGATAGTACATCTAAGGCCGTGGTATGTACTGTCCTGGAAAAGCGCATATAAAATATATATTGCTGCTTTTCCTGTATAATAGTAGACAATGTGGTAGGAACGCTCTCTCTCTCTCTCTCTCTCTCTCTCTCTCTCTCTCTCTCTACATGTATATATATATACATGTATATATGTATATGTATATATATATGTATATATACATGTATACATGTATACATGTATATATATATATATCCCTTACTCAGTCTCTCTTTCTTTTCTTTCTTTCTCTTTCTCTCTCATGTGCTAGATACTAAATAGCTGTGCTATTAAAATATGTTGAGGCCTCGTTTAACAAACATTCTTTTTCTTTTATATCATTGAATTTATCGTACTTCCGTTAGTTAAGCCTGTGCCATTGGAGGAAATCGTCCAACCATCATTTCCCACCATTCATCATTCTTTTCTCTTTTGTTCCCGCTGTTCACGTTTTTTTGCGAACAGCTTACCCTCTGGGACCGTTGCTTGCAGACTTTCGTCTTATTTATCTGTGCATGAAATTATTATGCAGTGAATTCTGCAATCGAACCCGTCCCATTCGTGTGGCATTACAGAATACCATTTAGATGCATTTGATAATTTCATTTGCATATTCGCTGCAAGGGAATACATTCCCATGATATCAAATGATTGGGCACAATAATTGTTAGATGTGATATTGATCCGTATTCCATGTACGAGACGTAGCCATGGTATATCATGGCCGCCATTATTGGTCTGGCTCCGAGTTCGATTTTATGTTTAATCTCCATTTACCAGGCTGCGACCCTCGCTTGTTTGGCTTGATGCAAATCATTGCCACTCTCCGCCGATCAGTGGTTAAAATGGTGCATAGGAAAGCTACTGGCGATTACCAAGGTTATTAATAATAATGTCTGAGCATTCCTTTCTCTGTGTCTGCAAAACGATGTTCGGAGCCCAGATCTATTAATAGTTTTTACCATTTCCTCTGACTGAATACTGACCAGGACTTGTAAAGAATTTCGTAAACACACTGCCCGACTCCCATTCTGGGTGCCAATACCGGTATTTTGCGGATCAGGTTTTGTGCCTAGTATACAGCCTATACTGCTAGAAGTTCGGTTATGTAGAGTGGAGTCTTGTTAAGATCGTCTGTAATGTGTTTACATGGCCAACAAGGAAACACTAGGTCCGTGTAGATAAACTGATCGATAACTGGGCAGATTCGTTCTCGTGGCCCCGCTGGCCAACTGTTTGGTACGATCGCTCCAGTGTCGTCTGCTTCCCAGAACCGAGAAACATGGGCTGGTTGTCTGCGGCGTGCTATGTCGTCTGTTTTGTCCAGGTTTTGGCGGGTAAGTTAAAACACCATTTATCATGATTTTATTTTTATTCTTCATTTTGTTTTATGTTGTAATCGACTTGTTTATAGTTTTGTTGGTAGGTGTAGTAATTTTTAAATGGAACTGTAGTTCGGATATATATATTTATATATATATATATAGCATCATGCATGCACGTACTACATACAGTAAAAATGTCTCATATTTGTTCAGCTGTTATATTTGTGTATAGTCCGAATCGGACATAGAAAATGGGTGGGTTTTGAATTGGATTAGTGTAGCTATATTGACCAGAGTTTGGGTAGTGGAATAGGATTGGTTGATGGATTAGAAGACTTATAGGTGACTAGTAAAATATAGTTGCAACTGGTCCGGCGGATTAATAAGATATTTTCCATTTTTGCACGGCAGAGTAGACAAAATGGGAAAACAAAACTTTATAATATAAATATTATACAGAAATGTGTGAATCTGTATGTATCATAAGTATATTGCAGCATAGAATTTATGTTAATACGTACGTCTGCGCCAGGCTTTACACAAATCACTAAATTCCATGCATTTACTTCTCTCTCTCTCTCTCTCTCTCTCTCTCTCTCTCTCTCTCCTCTCTCTCTCTCTCTCTCTCTCTCTCTCTCTCTCTCTCTCTCTCTCTCTCTCTCTCTCTCTCCATTTTGGAAAGAAGAACAATTCAGTATCTGTTTTCATTACGTACATATGAAAACAAATCCAAACCACAGCAGATTTTACATTATTGTGATCATCAGGAATAATTAGTCAACATTTTCCACGACAGTCGATCACGGGGATTCGCAACTGCCGGTAGACGTAAAAGCTGATACAGAAGCTAAAGTTTAAACACAAATCTAGGAGTACTTCAATTAAATTGATTGTTTGTAAAACTGTGCTCGACTTGAACCGTACGCCAGATATTAAACCTACAACACGCGTGCTTAGGCTATAACAGCAGGTTAATATAATTTGGCTTGACTTGTCATGCCTGTATTAATACTGATGGCAGTTTGCTTTGTAACAAGGATATAAATTAGTACTCAAAATATGTACAATGTACCATAAAATATCTTTGATTTCTCAAAGAGATCGTCAAATTTCAATGCTATATATATATATATATATATAAAATGGGTTAAGTACCAATAATCATTTGTAATTATTATTGTTTATTCTTTTGTAAATGTGCATATAGCTAATAGCCTACAGAAATATATATATATAGTTTAAAAAAGCAAAACTATGAAAATTTACAAATTCAGTAAATAATTATTACGGATACATACATGTGTATTTGTAAGTTTTAAAAAAGCATTTTATATTTGTAGATTACTGACAAGCCTGTTTAAATGTTATAAACGACTAAAACATTATTTAATGGTAGATTGCTCAACTGGATATATATATATATACCAACGGGAAGTTTGTGAACGGATAGGCAATGACATTTGTAAGTTCTGAAATAAGAAAGGTGAAAGCGTTCGTCTGACATGTCAGATAGTATCAGCGAACGCTTAGACGAAACTGGTTCTCGCATTCCGTGAACACGTGTAATAACGCCTTGGTTTAAAGGAAAAGAATAACAACACCTCAGCACATTGTAAGAAAAAACTATGCCCATTTTGGTGTCTAACTTGTTTCAGCACGTGGTCGAAAAAAAGTGGTAGAAGAAACCTACTGTTGTTACATAGGCTACCCCTTTCCATAAGATATCACAGACAGAACATACTAGTAACGTAATTAAATCATAATTCATTTATTCGTGCTATTAGAGATCAGGGCCGTACCCTGATCGAAATAATAGTGTGGGGGGGGGGGGGGGGGGCACTACTTTTTATAAACAAATGAAACACTATACAAATTAAACCCCGAGATGTGTATGCTATTTTCTGGAGTAAAAAAGAAAGAAAAAAGTGAGATTCTCGGGGGTACGGCCCTGGAGGTACAAACTTTACACGTCAATTTGAAATTAAACCTGGGTTTGACAAATCCACTAGCCCTTTGTCCCACTTACTAAGTGACTTAGTGAAGTTTTGGTTTGGGCTAGTGGAAATTATCAACTTCAATAGAGCACTAACCAAGCTTCTTGAACATTTGTCGGACACTGGTTAAATAACTAATAATTATATTTATTTGAATACATATGAAACGGGATATGACTAATTCCGTTACTAGCCCGCGTTAAAGGGACATTCCTGAGTTTTCTGCAAGTTTTAAGATGTTATCGACTAACAGAGACTTTTTCACGACTGTAATTACATATCAAATATATTTTTCTGCATAAAATATTAGTGGCTGTATATTAAACATGTTTCTAATTGTTCTAATATTTGTAAAAGGTTAAATTTCATTTTATTTCCTAAAAAAGATTTTTTCATACGTACGAAATTATTTGAAGACAAAATCCAGTTTGGGCTTCTTACAAATATTAAGACGACCAGAAACACATTTAATATACAGATACTGATATTCTAAACAAGAAAATATATTTAATATGTAAATTTAATCGTAGAAATGTTTTATTTGTCGGAAACATCTTACAATGGAGCAAAGTCGGGAATGTCCCTTTAAGATATGATAGCTTAGACGTAAAATGTGCACGAAATACACCTAGGTCTTGAAAGGAGTTAGGGACACAAGTAGAATGTGAAAAACGGTATATGTGAAATGTGCTGGAAAATTTAAAAAGAAAGAAATCAATTGGACAGTGTTTATATTAATTTTAAAACAAAAACAAAATCAAAACAAACACAAACACAAACACAAACAAACACAAACAAAAAAACACAAAAAACACACAAACACACACATACACACACACGCACACACCACTCACACACAACCCCCCCCCCCACCACCACCACCACCAAAACCCCCATAGAAATCAATTGGATAGTGTTTATATTAATTTTAAAACAAAACCAAATAAAAACAAACACAAACACAAACAAAACAAACAACAAAAAACAAACACACATACATACACACAGACACACACACACCACACACACACACACACACAACCCCCATATAATGTTTAATAGTGAAATAATATTTGTATTTTATGAAGGACAAGAGAATGAATTGTATTGACTGTGTCCAGTTGGGATTCTATACTATAGTTTATTTGCTTTAAACCTTGCGGATCATAGGCATAAAATATTCAATAATAAATAAACAGAAATATATACATCAGAGATTGTGTATTTGAAGGATGGACATTCCTATGAGTTGAGAACGTAAATATGTTGCCTGTTTGAGATATATTGTACTGTGTTGGGCTTGGTTTTACTGGCCTAGAAGCTAGTGTTGGGTTAATTTAGAAGCTTGTGTTCGGTTAATTGGTCAGACGACTGAAACGAGCAGTGGTCGATGAACTCATTCCAAACACAACTGAATGTCACGCTATGTGGATATCTCATAATGAGATACCATTGGCGGATCCAGAGGAGGGTTACAGGAGTCCCATGACCACCTATCCGTTTGAAGTTCCCTTTTTAATGAGTTTAAAACATTATAATTCACAATATACAACACTAATTTGCCCTGAAAGCGCATATCTCAATACTTTTTTTTTTTTAAAAGAGGGCGGGACGTTGCCCAATGGTAAAGCGTCTGTCTGATGCACGATCGGTTTGGGATCGATCCCCGTCTGTGGGCCCATTGGGATATTTCTCGTTCCAACCAGTGTACCAAGGAAGAAAGGAAATGTTTTATTTAATGACGCACTCAACACATTTTATTTACGGTTATATGGAAGGAAGGAAATGGTTTATTTAACGACGCACTCAACACATTTTATTTACGGTTATATGGCGTCCGACATATGGTTAAGTACCACACAGATATTGAAAGAGGAAACTCGCTGTCGCCACTTCATGGGCTACTCTTTTCGATTAGCAGCAAGGGATCTTTTATATGCACCATCCCACAGACAGGATAATACATACCACGGCTTTTGTTAAACCAGTTGTGGAGCACTGGCTGGAACGAGAAATAATCAAATGGGTCCACCGACGGGGATCAATCCTAGACCTACCGCGCATCAAGCGACCGCTTTACCACTAAGCTACATCTCGCCCCAAAGACCGTGGTATGTGTTATACTGTGTGTGGGGTGGTGCATATAAAAGATCCCTTGCTACTAATATGAAAATGTATGTCAAAATTATCAAATGTTTGACATTCAATAGCCGATGATCAATGTGCTCTAGTGGTGTCGTTAAACAAAAACAAACTTTAACTTTCTTTCTAAAATTCCAGCGGAGGGGGGGGGGGGGGGGGGGTGGATATTCCCCAACGCCCCTTACAGATATTGTTCCTTTTGAGATCCCATCGCATTTTCTTTCGGCAAACTTTGACTTGCCCTTTGTAGAATTCTACGATCCCTCTTTTTAAATTTCTGGATCCGCCCATGTATGCATGTGCACATACTGTTATAATATATCTATAAAGATCACTTAAAGCTAGCCGTTAATCGAATGAAACCCATGTGGCACTAACCCATGTCACCGTGATGTTCGTTCGGCGACCAAGATGCACTCTGTGGAATAATATATATTGAAGATTTATATCCACTCTATCTCCAGAGGGAATCATTTAACCTTAATTCACCGTAAGCACGAAAATACATCATAGTTTACCATCATCATTTGATTTGAGAACGAGTGGAAAAAGGACATTCTAGAAGATGTTTTATGATTTCTAGAATGCCCGACTAGTTTTGCAAGAAATTATTACTCTTCTTGACTTTAAATGTCTGAAAATATCGACCAGTTCACGTCTGCGGCGGTTTCGCGAGAGTTGGAGGCGAGAGTTCGCGATAAATTTCTTCCAGAGCTGTCATTTGAGCATCTTTGTGCAACATAGAAGTAGAGTGGTCTAAAAAAAAAAAAAAAAAAAAAAAAAAAAAAGACGGAGCAATAAATGGCGCCGCGCAATCGATACTCACAAATTACTCATTCATATATTTTGAATTCAAACCATTTTTTTTACTGGAATACAAGATTGATTTTGAGCTTTACGGATGTTATCGTCTTGTTAAAATGTAAATTTTTACAATGATTATTGGTAGTAGTAGTAGTAGTAGTGGTAGTGGTAGTGGTAGTGGTAGTAGTAGTAGTAGTAGTAGTAGTAGTAGTAGTAGTAGTAGTAATGGTAGTAGTAGTGGTGGTAGTGGTATTAGTAGTAGTAGAAGTAGTATTAGTAGTAGTATTAGTGGTAGTGGTAGTGGTGGTAGTGGTAGTGGTAGTAGAGGTAGTAATGGTAGTAGTAGTGGTGGTAGTGGTATTAGTAGTAGTAGAAGTAGTATTAGTAGTAGTATTAGTGGTAGTGGTAGTGGTGGTAGCAGTAGCAGCAGTAGCAGTAGCAGTAGTAGCAGTAGCAGTATTAGTATTATTATTAGTAGTAGTAGCAGCAGTAGCAGTAGCAGTAGTAGCAGTAGCAGTATTATTATTATTATTATTAGTAGTAGTAGTAGTAGTAGCAGTAGTAGCAGTAGCAGTAGCAGTAGTAGTAGTAGCAGTAGCAGTAGTAGCAGTAGCAGTAGCAGTAGCAGTAGCAGTAGCAGTAGTAGTAGTAGCAGTAGTAGCAGTAGCAGTATTATTATTATTATTAGCAGTAGCAGTAGCAGTAGCAGTAGTAGCAGTATTAGTATTATTATTATTAGTAGTAGTAGTAGCAGTAGTAGCAGTAGCAGTAGCAGTAGTAGTAGTAGCAGTAGCAGTAGTAGCAGTAGCAGTAGCAGTAGCAGTAGCAGTAGCAGTAGCAGTAGCAGTAGTAGAAGTAGCAGTAGCAGTAGTGGTAGTAGTAATAGTAGTAGTAGTAGTAGTAGTAGTAGTAGTAGTAGTAAAATTAGGTGTTATGGGGAACAGGATCAGGCTTTCTCATCTCAACCAGTGCTCCAAGACTGGTCCATGAAAGGCTGTGGTATGTACTGTCCTGTCTTGGGGAAATTTCACCGATATATATAATATCCTTTTCTGTTTTGTCAACAAGAGTAGCCTATGTGACGGCAACGGGGTTTCTTCTCTTTCTGTCGTCTATCGATCATTTGTCGAAATAAACATATATTATTATATAACATTTAGTGAAATATCATAAAATATCAGTGATATAAAAGTGTTATCAGTCACTCATTGTAGAAAGTGTTATCTTCACTGTAAGAAAGCCGGAACTATTTTGCTGCTGGCATTTTAAAATAAAGGTAAATTGCTAAAAGTTATATATTAAATAGAAAATTTCATGTTTTTTGTCAAATATGATTTATATCTCATCTCGTGAGGTTTGCAATTATATCACATTCGTCACACAAGCACGACTCGTGCGATATGATTGAAAACTTCACGAGATAAGATATAAATCATATTTTACAACAAAAAAAACCCCGATGAAATATTATCTATTTAGACATCAAATAGCCGTGGTTTAAAGATGTGCTGAGGTGCTATACAATAACAATAACAATAGCTGCCATGTTACGGCAGCGGATTTCTTATCTAAATATTAACCACCACAAGAAAGACGCCTAGTAGCCGCTGTTTTTTTATGCATTAGGATTTTTCCAATCCAGCCAGCACTCCACGACTGGTATATATTAAAAGTCATAGTGTTTTCATTTATCTCTGGGAAACTACGTATACAAGTTCTCTGATATTAGTTAAGAATAGTCACTCGCTAGCATCATGTTTTTGCTCTTTTTCGTGTTAGACACGTAAAACATGTAAGTCACTGATTAAAAACATTCTGCCAGGAAGTCGTTACACATTCCCTTTTTTCTGCAAATCCACAGCCATTTTTTTTTTGTTAAGACTGGTTTTCATTATGTGTTGGACACGCAACGTCTATCAGCATTTGTGTATCTGTCAGAATACCCCCTCAAGACGGTTATGACTCGACGTTTTCTGAATAATGGGCATAGCTTGCATAACAATGCGAAGAAGTCAGTGCTTTTGGGGGGTTTTTTTCTGTGTATTTGTTTCGTAATAAGTGGTAGTTTTGAAAGCTAAATTGTTGTAGATAACGATCCTTTCGTACATTGACACGTGCTGGATGAAGAGTGGTGTGTGTGGGGATAGGGTGGGGTGGGGTGGGGTGTATCTGTAACACAGCCCTCGTCTGGGGTGCGGTGGGTCCAACGACTGATCATTGAAAGACTCTCGTTTCCAACACCCACCCACCCCTCCGCCCCCGTATGGAATACGTCATGATTTGTAAAGTTAAAGTTTGTTTTGTTTAACGACACCACTAGAGCACATTGATTAATTAATCATCAGCGATTGGGTGTCAAACATTTGGTAATTCTGGCACACAGTCGTCAGAGGAAACCCGATACATTTTCCCCATCAGCAGCAAGGAATCTTTTACATGCACTTTCCCACAGACAGGACAGCACATATCACGGCCTTTGACCAGTTATGGTGTCATGATTTGTATATTAAAGGCCACGAGACAGAGACAGAGAGAGAGAGAGAGAGAGAGAGAGAGAGAGAGAGAGAGAGAGAGAGAGAGAGAGACAGACACACACACACACACACACACACACACACACGCACACACACACAGACAGACAGACAGACAGAGAGAGAGGGTGGAGAGGGAGAGGGATGGCCAAACCATTCATATACCAATATTAATTTCATTCGTATTAATACATTTATGGTAATCATACTCTGGCACGTGTCTTTTTCTTACATCCATCTCTCTCTTGAGGCGTTTCGTGCGTGCATTTGACTCTAGCAGACGACACGAATTGTCAGGAACGTGCCTCGTGTTAATTAAGACAGTTCGTTAAGCTTAGGCTACATGACAATCCATACCGACCTTTGTCGAACTCTGCGACCAAGATGATTTAATCATACCAAACACGCGTTATTGTTGTTTGATTGATTCGACCGACATGGACCCTGCTTGTACTTAATGGAAGTAACAAGCAAACACTGCACCGCCAAACAAAATGTCCACTCTGCGCAATTTCGACATTTTATTTTTAAAATGGCCCAAGGGACGTTGCATGATGGCGCAGCTGGACGCTTGGATTGTCCGGTTTTGATTGCAACATGCTTAACAAGTTCCAGTAATAGCTTTCTGACTTAGCGGTGGCGCGGACAATTGAACCACTAAATAGTCCAAAAAAATACACACTGTACTAGTATACGCCAGATTCCATTGGCCCATATTTTGTATGCGTATGCGTATGGATATGCAAATGCAAAACCGGCATTGGTGGCGTCGTGGTTAAGCAATCGGATATAAGGCTGGCAGGTACAGAGTTCACATCCCGGTACCGGCTCTCACCCAGAACGAGTTTTAACGACTCAATGGGTAGGTGTAAGGCCACTACACCCTCTTCTTTCCCACTAACCACTAACAATTAACAACTAACCCACTGTCCTGGACAGACAGCCCAGATAACTGAGGTGTGTGCCCAGGACAGCGTGCTTGAACCTTCATTGTATATACGCACGAAAATATGTTGAAATGAAATGAAACGAATGCGTATGCATATGTGCGTTGCGTATGTGTAATTCGTAAAGCGTTGTCCGCAAACACATTATTTACTCATTCATTTATAGTTTATTTTTGTGCTCATATCCAATTAAGGTTCAAGCATGCTGTACTGGATACAGACCTCAGCTATCCGGGCTGTCTGTTCTTGATAGTGCATTACTGATTATGAAGTAGTGAGAGAGAAGTCAGTGTGTATTGGCCTTACACCTACCCATTGAGTCTTTAAACTCTTTGTGGATGGGAGCCGGTACCGGGATGCGAACCTAGTACCTACCAACATTGAGCACGTTGGCTTAACCACTACACATCCGGTAGAAATACTTAGCTCGAGTCTTCCTCTTGTGGCTGCCGTTATGTGACTACCATTTATCTGACAAACGCACCTCGCGGGAGTGTCTTCGCTGTGAAATTAATATTAATGTTCCTTCTTCTCTCTGATTAAATGGTCTGACAAGATAAGCAAACACTGAGGAACTGCAACTAACGACATGCCATAA
The DNA here is from genome assembly GCF_016097555.1 of Gigantopelta aegis. Classification (NCBI taxonomy): domain Eukaryota; kingdom Metazoa; phylum Mollusca; class Gastropoda; order Neomphalida; family Peltospiridae; genus Gigantopelta; species Gigantopelta aegis. Next base: position 39,095,807 of record NC_054700.1, on the reverse strand, counting down.
AGCAATCGCGCGGAGTGCGATCAATTTCAGGCTCCGCTTTATGGTCGCAATTAACGCAGCGGTCAGAGATTCCCGCATGAGATGTGCTAGGTCATAGGGTCGATCCCCTCTATGGACCTATTGTTTGTTATTTCAGTTCTGAACTGAAATTATCAAATATTAAGATTTATAGCTGCTAAACGGTACTTACATCACGAGGAAAAAACATGAAAAGAAAACAAAAGAAAAATAACAGATCTTAGACACGGTATTCACTGGTATGGCACAGTGCATCCTTTAAAATAGTAGAATACAAAATTTTAATTTAATTGTGTGTGCCAATGGAGGAAGAAGGTGATACAAGCAGGCGCGTAGAACCAGGGAGTACAGTGGGAGCGGGGCTGTGCCCCTCACTCAAGGACGTAAGTGTACATTTTGTGTTCTACCCTATATAAATAAATAAAGAAAACCCTTCCACTAGAGACTGTGCTCCTTACACCACCCCAACCACCCTCAGTGGTAAAGCGCTCGCTTGGTGCGCGGTCGGTTTGGGATCGATCCCTGTCAGTGGGCACATTGGGGTTTTTCTTGCTCGAGCCAGTGCACCACGACTGTGTATCAAAGGCCGTGGTGTGTGCTATCCTGTCTATGAGATGGTGCATATAAAAGATCCCTTGCTGCTAATCGAAAAGAGTAGCCCTCAATATCTGTTTGGTCCATAACCATATGTCCGACGCCATATAACCGTTTCTTTCCTTCCTTCCTGACCTCCCATCCACCCCAGGCATCATTCCTACGGGCCTGACAAGGCATTAAGTACTCCGATGGCCTCGTCAGACTGGCATTGGCGTGAGGCTATATATTTTATAAACAACAGGCCCATAAAACTAGTGCATACAGAATTAATGGCTCTTTAGCTATGAAATGTCATTTAGCAAACACAACACTTAAACCGGAGGGTACAAACACATTTCTCTGTCATCCCTGCATAACGAAAGTGGATAAAAATAATAGGTAGAAATAAAGACTTCGCTGATTGGTTTGACTTCCTGTTTGCTAAGGGAAAGCGTGTATAAATACGCCAGACTTCCGCTTGGCGCCATGGGATTGAGAGTAATTACTCGTGGACTTCCGGTAATGGAAATGTATGCATCCCATGTGTATCATGAGTTGGAGGGATGCTTCTCAATTTATCTGTTCCCTGGTGCGACAATGTATTGATCTAGGCGCGTTCGGCATCACCCGACCCTCGGCATGCTGAATATCTATTGATTTCAATTTACTACAGTTACACGTCCGCACCATTCCATTGATGCAGCTAACCATTATGAAAGTAAAGTTTGTTTTATTAAACGACGCAACTAGAGCACATTGATTTTTTATCTTATCATCGGCTATTGGACGTCAAACATATGGTCATTATGACACTAGTTTTTTTTAGAGGAAACCCGCTGTCGCCACATAGGTTACTCTTTTACGACAGGCAGCAAGGGATCTTTTATTTGCGCTTCCCACAGGCAGGATAGCACAAACCATGGCCTTTGTTGAACCAGTTATGGATCACTGGTCGGTGCAAGTGGTTTACACCTACCCATTGAGCCTTGCGGAGCACTTACTCGGGGTTTGGAGTCAGTATCTGGATTAAAAATCCCATGCCTCGACTGGGATCCGAACCCAGTACCTACCAGCCTGTAGACCGATGGTCTAACCACGACGCCACCGAGGCCGGTCTAATCATTATGATGTAGGGAGGTACACAATGTAGGTACTGGTTTATCATCCATATTTTAAGGATTCTGACACCGTGATAGGGTGGAAGCGTGAAAAAAGGCTATGGAGAATTAAAAAAACAAAAACATTTGGAGAAAAAGCTTAGATAAAATCTTAACAGGATAAAAGGAAAACAACAAACAAACATCATCCCCCCCCCCCCCCCCAAAAAAAAATAAAAAAAATAAAAAATAAATAAATAAATAAATAAATAAATAATAATAATAATAAACACACACACACACACACACACACACACACACACAATCACAGAAATACAAATTGCAGTATTGACTGATTGGTCGATGTATGATGTAGACCGTAACTGGCGTATTAATTACAGTACGTTGTGGACCCATAGGCAGGCACGACGGAATCAAAAATATTATTGGTAGTAAATCTTAAGGCAGAGATGAATTTTACTTCAGGAAATTACATTTCAGGACATCTAGTTTTCAAACTTTTACGGGGGAGCATGCCCCCGAAACCCTTAGAAACTTTGCTTTGTTCCCTCGATCTCAGTCAGCCCCCCCCCCCCCCCCCCAAATGTCTACTTGCTTCTGCCGTGCCTGATAGAGGCATATGATGGAGGGGAGATGTCACTAGGGAAGTGAGCTTTCTTATAATCGGGGTGGGGGGGGGGGGGGGATCAAGAACCTAATTAATCACATGTTAGACATCAAATAGCCGTAGTTTAAAATCTGCTAGAGAGTCGGTGAACATTAAAAAAAAATATCTCCTTATAGATCTACACTTTATAAATTATAAATGCTGTTTTCCTCACGTGATGTCATGCAGTAGTGCCGAAAGGTTTATTGCGAGCAAGACTACCAGCGAATGTTCTCAGACATATTAAGTTTGTAGGATCACTGGTCATCTCCTCTGATCCGGCCGCCTAGTGACCGCCACGGACTTAAGTAACTTAACGGCCGGTAGTACGTCAAGTCATTATCAGGACATAACTAAGCTTTATTCTCAAGTGGGAAATATGGACAAATCGATCGGATTACAAACCTTCGCATCTCATGCAAGAGCTCTACCTTTCATTTTAACTTATTTTCGTGCTTATATTCAATTATCATTCAAGCACGCTGTCCAGGGCGCACACCTCAGCTATCTGGGCTGTCTCTCCAGGACAGAGGGTTAGTGGTGTTACACCTACCCACTGAATCGTTAAAAACTCGCTGTCACGGTACATGCTCTTAAATTTGTTTCGCCTGTGGCGATTTTAATTGTGTTAGAGGGCCGTGTGCAGTTTATTGCCCGTAGCCCAGGTGGACAACTTGTTACGTAATACTTTGCGCGATCTGGCTTTCCAATATGCACTTAGTCCCGCTGTGGAGGCCATGTGGCGAGTAGTTACGTAATACCTCTGCGAGTGCGGTTTTACAACCGTGATTTTGGCGACGATGGCGTCAGTAGTCTGACGATCAGAGAGAAATAATACGTACGCTAGGAGAGATGAAATATGAGATGATACGTGAGGTGCCGCCTTGTTCCCCCAGGCCATTCTGATTTTGAAATAAATAGCTAGGATTTAGAGATATCTAGGAGAACGAATAGGAAGGCTCCGAAGGAACGTTAGTCCGGTTGGACTTTGGTAAATATCATTTCTGCTCTGTGTATAACCTTGATGTGATTGATGTGACTTTAAATATTTTAATACTGTATTATACCGATATTCTTTAGACAGTGTCTTCGGTCATTTGACGAAGTAAATCGTAGACTTATTGTTCTAACATTATATGAGTATTTGGTAATATAAAGCTTAGCCAGTCATCCCAGCCGACCTGGGTAAACTGTAGGTTATTGTCTTTATTGTGATAAGTATTAATTCTGTGTTACAAGATTACTGAAAGAGTAGTTAGGGTTAATTAAAAATTAACCCGTTAGGAATAGAGCTGTAATTCCTTTATTAATTAAGTTCCCCAAGAAGCGTTCTAAATTATCACACGTTACTGAACGAGTAGTAAGGGTTAATTATAAATTAACCAGTTAGGAATGGTGTTGTAATTCCTTTATTAATTAACTTCTCCTGTAAGCGTTTCTCAACTATCACACGTGTGGGTGTGGTGTAACGGTGAAGTGATTCGCATATTGTGTAACTAGACACCTAGAGATTAACTAATTAAGTGATCAGTTCTGGGTTGTTATTATTGTTGTTATTAATTTACTACTACGGCTGTACATTTGTCAGCGTAGATTTATACAGATTCCAAAGTGTATTGTGTTTTTGTTGTGTTTTCTAGAGAACTAACGTGCTATATTATATATACTTTATATAAGATCGTATCTCTGATCATACCTAGAGACGAGCCATACTAGGTTTAACAGCCTGTTACAGAGAGATCTAATAGATATACAGTTAGGAGAGATATTTTGATAATCGTGTTTTACTCAGTTACGGGAATTATAGAATCCCCGTGACACTCGCTTTGGATGGGAGTCGGTACCGAACTGCAAACCCAGTACCTACCAGGCTTAACCACGACGCCACCGAGGCCGATAGGACATGACTACCTCTTCTGTCTTCTCAGTAATTATGGTACTGGGAATGTGTATGTATCTGAATGGTATATGTTCTCTCTCCCCTTTTCCTTTCTCTCTTCGTATCTCTGTGTCTATCTCTTTGTCGTTCTCTCTCTCTCGCTCTCTCTCTCTCTCTCTCTCTCTCTCTCTCTCTCTCTCTCTCTCTCTCTCTCTCTCTCTCTCTCTCTCTCAGAGAGGGGGAAGACAGATGGCGGGAGAGACAGAGACATACAGAGATACAGACACACACACAGACGGAGTGTGTGTGTGTGTGTGTGTGTCTGTGTGTGTTCGTGTAGTGTAGTTTTGTAGAGAGAGAGGAGAGAGAGAGAGAGAGAGAGAGAGAGAGAGAGAGAGAGAGACAGACAGACAGACAGACAGACAGACAGACGGAGCCTATATAATTTAACAATATTTCTAGACACTCTTTTTAGAAATTGGTATACCCTCTTAAATGTTCTCTTTCTAACTGTCTGTAAACGTCTTGTAGTCTTCTGATCCTGACGAGGAATCCTTGGTCTTTGTGTTGGACGTATATCATCTTAAGCAAACAAGATTCACAAATAAATACTGGAAGACTTTGTAATGTAAATAGCTGACTGGGCTAACAAATCACATGCTTCCAAATCAATAACGCCGCCTCTGGGGATAAGCACTCAAAGACAGTTTTTCGAAGGTCGTAATATGATTGACCCGGCGCCGTCTTTGAACTGGAGTGATGGATATATTCCAAATCAACTGGGGCTATTGGTTAAATTAGTTATATACAACAGACAAGCTCCACAATGGTGGTCAAATTGGCATCAATTACCCAGGAAATGGTATTCGCTGTAGAAATCAAGAAAACAATGGTGTTATTGAGTGAATGGTCATTGGAAAACTTTTCTGTGGTCGAGAAAATAATGCTGTTATTGAGTGAATGGTCATTGGAAACATTTTCTGTGGTCATTAAAAACTAGAGTGGGGAACGTTTTCTGTCCTGTCATTGACAGAACACTCTGGCGAAGTCAGAGGTTGTGCTCACGACAGGCGTGCTTGAACAGTTCTCTGATGGAAGCATGCCAAAACTTACCCACACCCATGTTTTCTCTGGTCAAGAAAACAATGGTGTTTATTCATTGAATGTTCAGTGGAAACGTTTTCTGTAGTATTCTTGATATATAAGATTTTATATTAGTTTTATGGTTTAGGTCTGAACCTTATAGAGATTATTGAAAGTGCATATTAAATATCAGTGTCTGTATATTCAATGTGTTTCTGGTCGTGTTAATGTTTGTAATTTTTTTTACCGCAGCGTAAGCTATCGTTGTTTACCGTGCTATGTAAGTTAACGTGTTTCAGCCATAAAACTTACCACAAGTTATTAGTCAACCGTAGCTACGATTCGTTTGCGAAAAGGGGCTTTGAGCCCCGTTCCACGAAGCTGTTTTTGTGTTAAGATAATTTTAAGTGCATGAGGTAGTTATGCACGTACGGTGATCTTAGGGCTAAGATCGCTTTGTGGAACGAGGCCCTGAACTGATTCATAGCTACATATACAAAATGAATATAATTTATACCTAAAAGACTAATTCTGTTTCGTATAGTCACATGTTACTAAACAGTGACAGGCACAGCGGAAGCGAGTAGACATTGGAGGGGCTGACTGAGATTGAGGGCGTAAAGTTTCTAGGAGGTTCAGGAGTATGCTCCCCCGTAAAATTCTGGAAACAAGATTTCCTGAAATGCAATTTCCTGCATTCTACAAGTAAAATGTATCTCTGCCTTAAGATTAACTACCAATAATATTTTTTATTCAGTATTATTGAGGGGGATAGAGCTCCCCCAGACACATTGCTCCGCCGTGCCTGAGTTAGTGAGTGAGTGTGAGAGTGAGAAAGAAAGAGATAAATATGACAGGCAGAGAGACAGAAAGACAGAGACAGACGGACTGAGATATTGGGAGAGAGGAGAGGGAGAGAAATTGAGAAAAAGGAGAGAAAGAAAAAGTGAGAGAGACTGAAACATTGATATCTAACTTAACACGGTTATTTGCTGCAATATTATCTTGTGTGTCATGAAACAAACCTTGTTCTCTTACAGGCCTGGATGTGACCATCTTCCCCAAAGTGAACCCGGTGTGGGTCCTAGAGGGAACGCCCATCTCTCTTACCTGTCAAGTGAAGGCAGACAAGGATGTGATGCCAAAGTGGTTCAAACACTACATTCCTCTCAACGACTATGGCTTTGAAATTTCCCGCTCAGTTAACACTGACCCAGTTACTGGAATCGTAGAATCGAACGTGACCGCCACGAGAATGGATGCGCAGATAGATGCGTATGGAGTCTATCTGTGTCAGGCTAACGTCAAGGAGAAGATGAAGAATGTTCACGTATTCTCTGGTAACTTCCGGTTCATTTTGTTAAATAACTTCCGGTTATATAACGGTGTACATTTTCAAGGCTTTCATTACTGTAGTGGTTAAACCATCGGACTTAAGGGTTCCAATCACTAACCTACTGTCCTAGACAGACAGCCCAGATAGCTGAAGTGCAGTGGCGTACCTAGGATATGGCAGGTATGGCACATGCCCAGGTCGTCATTTGAAGGGGCCCGCCACTGAGCAGTTTCTGTTAAAGTCAGACGTAATCAGATGTTTGGACAGGGGCGCAATTTCAGTGCTTGCCATAGGCACTATTTTCCGTAGATACGCCACTGCTGAAGTGTGTGCCCAGGACACGAGCTGAGCACGAAAATAAGTATACATGAAATGTATGGTAACAGACACTTTAGATTATATTGAGCACCCTCAGTCACACATCTTTTATTTTCTTATCACCTTTATATTGCCTGTCCTGAGTGACCTCCAATATAAAATGCTGGTTACTCATTGATATTAAGGGATTGGTATTATTTTTATGGGTGTTCTTTTGTAAAAAGGAATTCTTGAGAGGAATTTTCAAACGATCTTCAGGTTATTGCCATGAATTCCATCTAGGTTATTGTCTGTGCCTTACGGGCGTTACAATTCTAGCGCCTCGCATGGGCGTACATGGGGGGGGGGGGGGTGTTCTATGGGTTCGACCGAACCCCCCCCCCCCCCTGAAATCGCTTTTTTTATAATTTAATATATCTGACTGATATCTGACATTATTATATTTACTCAACATAGAAATATATGCCCAATATCTCTGCAATCTATTTTGGAACCCCCCCTTTTCAAAATCCTATGTATTGGAACCCCCATTTTCAAAATCCTATGTACGCCCATGCCTCGTCATTGGCGGACATAACACTACAGTGGACATAAATTGGCATCAGTTAATGTTCTGTTTCTGCATGGTAAACGTATCTATCTATATATCTTTTTCTGTCTGTCTGTTTATCTGTCTGTCTATCTGTTTATCTGTCTGTCTGTTTATCTGTCTGTATATACCTATCTATCCATTATAGGCGCGTGTATAATGTGGGGGGGGGGGGAGGGGGAGGGTCGGTGGTTGAAACAACCCTCTCTTAAGTAAAACAATTTGTTTCACCCATAAACCTCGCTTACCAGTCTAGACCGCCTGCTAAACATCGATTCATTCACCCATCGTTCCATCCATCTACTCACCCGCCGATCCATCCATCCATATATGGGTTTTCTTCAATGACATATGAATTCTTTTTTCTTTTTTTAAAAACAATAATAAAAAAATTATAATTTAAAAACCACAGAAATGGAAGGCTCCTATAACTCCATATAAATTTCATTCAGTTAAATCCACGCCGTACATCTGAGACAAAATCTAAACTCTGCAAGGTGTTGTGAGCACGCGCCCAGCAGATGACAAACACAAGTTGTGGTCATACTTCTGTTTGTGTGTCTTGTATACTCGTTTGTCTTGTTTGTCAGATCAATATGTCTGAACCACTCAGCCTCTGTCGTAATATTTGAAAGCCGTGTCTTGTTTCAGTATTCTTACAAAATTCAAACATCACCGTCGGCGAGGACGTGACCATCATCTGCGACCCGCAGCTGTCGTTGGAGCAGTTAAACGTGAAATGGAGCAAGGGCGGCCGCCCTGTCCGTGAGATCCCCGGATTGAAAGAGAGGCTAAAGCTTTCTCAAAACAACTACACGCTCACTATAAAGAATGCTAGTAAGTATAAAATATTTAACATATTTGTCTGTAATATTTATATTTTTTCGGAGCCCTTTATGCCTTTTTTAAAAATATAAATATATATTTTTAAAATGTAATGGGTTTGGTTTTTTACACACAATAGCTAATATATTTTTTGTGTCTTGGGATCATTAATAAAATCATCGATTAATTTTTTGTGTCATGGGATCGTGAAGTTTTAATTCATTGATTCATTGATTGATTCATTGATTGATTCATTGATTGATTCATTGATTGATTCATTGATTCATTCATTCATACATTCATTGGTATACGGTTTTATTATATAACATTTAGTGAAAAATCTTAAAATATCAGTGGAATAAACGTTTTATCAGTCACTCAGTGACAATAACACATTTTAGAACATTTTATGTTTTTGTCAAATATGATTTATATCTCTTCTCGTGAACTTTGCAATCATTGCAAACTTCATTCGTAGAGATATAAATCATATTTGACAAAAACATGAAATATCTTCTATTTATTGGTCTATTGGAAGTAATTGGTTTATATTTTATTGTCGATACTGGATACTGCCACGATCATAAATAACTACTGATTATAAAATGCAATTATGATTATAAAATGCTACATCATATATTTAGTTAATGAATGAATTAAAATAATGAAAATGCATTCTGGTTTCTTGATTTCCAAAAACTAGAGCACATTGATTAATCAATTATCGGTTACTGGATGTCAAACATTTCTTAGAGGAAGGAAGGAAGAAAATGTTTTATTTAACATCGCACTCAACACATTTTATTTAAGGTTATATTGCGTCAGACATATGATTAAGGACCACACAAATATTGAGAGAGGAAACCCGCTGTCGCCACTTCATGGGCTACTCTTTTCGATTAGCGGCAAGGGATCTTTTATATGCAACATCCCATAAACAGGATAGTACATACCACGGCTTTTGTTACACCAGTTGTGGAGCACTGGCTGGAACGAAAGAAAGAAAGAAATGTTTTATTTAACGACGCACTCAACACATTGTATTTACGGTTATGTCGCGTCAGACATATGGTTAAGGACCACACGGATATTGAGAGAGGAAACCCGCTGTCGCCACTTCATGGGCTACTCTTTTCGATTACCAGGAAGGGATCTTTTATATGCACTGGAACGAAGTCTTAGAGGAACCCACTACATTTTTCCATTAGCAGCAAGGGATATTTTATATGCAGTTTCTCAGACAGCACAGCACAAACCACGGTCTTTGTTATACCAGTCGTCTGGCACTCGTTGTGACGAAAAAACCTAAACAGATATTATGTCCACCAAGGGGATTCAGTCATTCGATCCAAGCAACTCAGGCAAGAGCTCTACTAAGCTAGATCACACCCACTAGTCTCCCAAACACCGAATAAATAGCAGAATGGCGTCCCATAAGAGAATTTTCTGGATTTATAAGCTTTACTTTCCATCGAGAAATAAATAATGTCCTCCAATGACAATGCAGCACCAACAGTCAAGTCTTGCTAACAGTGGGTTTCGCAGTAAAATGATCGTTTGCGTGCAGTACCAGTCCATCTTGCTGCAGTTATTAGACAACTGATGGTATTCATGAAGAATATTGAATAACAAATTATTCTGTGAGGTTTTAAAACATGGAGCTATCGTTTTACGCTATTTTCGTTGGTGACGCCACGTTTGTCTAATCATGGTATTCGACTTTTGATACTGGCGAACGAAAAAAGAAAACGAACGTCTGTTGAATGTGATATATTTTATTAATGTCCCCATACACTAGTCAAATACTAATGGTTCATTGCAAGAATGTTCTGGATTGTTTTGAATGAAGATTCCAAGCAAAGTTGATCCACGGAATGCGGAAAAGTAAGAAATATTTGTATAACAACACTTCAGAACATTTTAAACTACAAGTTTTGTGTGTGTGTAACAATGTTTTTTCGCTCGAAACTTCGGGGAGAAAGATGGGGGAGGAAGGGTGTAAAGCCGTTGTTGTCACTTAGTCTAACCCTGTCGAAAAGCAGCAAAATGGTGGAGTTTTTTTATATGAACATTTTCCCTCAGGTGAGCGATCTACCACTCGGTTAAACTTGTCTTCTATAACATAGGAACTTCTTGGGGGCTGGAAACAAACACTTAACATTTGATTCCATTTGACTCAATAGTGATCGGACACATTAGGACAACCAGAAACACATTGAATATACAGACGCCTATATTCTAAAGAGGATTAAAAAATCAATGTGCTCTGATGGTGTCGTTAAACAAAACAAACAAACAAACTTGTCCGGGTGTGGTCACACGCTTTTGTCCAGCTAGGCCGTGTGTGTTTCTTTGTGGGACCCGTTTGCTGGGTTCGATTTCCCAGACTCATTATTCATGAATGATGACATCCAGACCAGTGTGTCATGGCGTGTGTAGACCGTCCAGTCGGATGAACGCCAAATGCGGCTTCACGCTCGTGGCCTATCAATATCGGCATTATCGCTAGAACACATTAGATGTGATCCATGGGTTTTCTTTATCCAGCTCATTTTATACCATATGTGTGGCACGTGCAACTCGTTTTGGTGTACATGTCTGTGTACAAATGCTGAAATTTCATGTTTTGTTAGTTTTCATTTGAAGTGTTTTGGAAGCACGTATTGTTTTAATAGTTTTGGATATGGTCTCTCCGACAATTTCCGCATTATATCATATGTGTTTTTTTGTTTTGTTTTGATGGTTGTTGTTGTTGTTTCTTTTCGGTTTTTGTTTGTTTTTGTTGTTTGTTTCTTTGTTTGGGGTTGTTTTTGTTTGTTTGTTTGGTCGGTTGTTTGGGTTTTTTTGTGTGGATGAGACAGTAATCTTACAAATGTGATAGCAATAATAATTGAAAATAAAGTGATGCGTTTTCAATGGAGTTCAGTATATAGTAGAAACTGCAGCCTTAGTTTATTCTGATCATCTCGTTTCAGTGGCGAACGACTCCGGAGAATATCAATGTAACATCGTCTTCCTAGCCGGAACTCAGTCAGAGCAGTCGTTTCCTCAAACTGTCAAGATGTTCGGTAAACTTTTTATTTCAAACAGTTTATTTTCGTCCAATTATATCGGTGTGCGTATACTGCTATAGCATTGATACCTTAAAGGCGCTCCTTCACGGATTAATTAAATCATAGTGGAATGGATTCCCTGTCACTCTGTCGTCAATTAAAAACATTTTGAATTCTGGAACTCTCTCACGCTAAGTGAAATTACAACATCTGAATTCCTCTGAGTTTGGGAGTTTCAATGGGCTTAAACGAGAGTAGGGCTCGGCTTAGTAAACTCAGCAAACCAAATTACGTTGTCTGCAATAAATTGGATAATACCCGTCATTTCCTTTTTTATTGCACTCGTTATAACAGTGAACGTTCTTTTCTCAAAGATACGTTTTTTAAATGTCACATCCCATTTAACCCTGTTATAATGTTCAACCCACCTAAACAATATAACAATGATATTAATAAATCAATAATTAATTATGTGTGTGCTACAAGAGTTAGAATTTAACGCATATTCTCTTTCTAATTGTTTTCAAAATGTTGCTTGTCAGTGGGCTGGACTGGCGTTAGGCTGATGGAGATAAACTAAATATTATCCTATTTTGATGGTGTTAAAGTTAACTTACTATTTATAGTTTTATATGATTTATTATAGTATAATGTAGATTATGGTAACATTAGCTTAACTGGAGAATTATATAGTGATGTTCCCCTTTTTTAAAATTTATATTGTAGTAGTTTTCTTAAAGGCGTATTGTCACAGACCACAGACCTATTTAATGGCCTAACAAAATATTACCTGAACAAAAATAATTTGATTTGTCCCTAAATGTACTTTATTCAACCATCTTCATAACCGCCATACTCCATTTATTAATGATATTTTGTAAAATAATTGAATTATGGCAATGATCCATAATTCAAAAACTAAAACTGCCGAGAGGGTTGGCATGGATTTCACTCCATCATGGTTCAGTAAAGGTAATGCGATAGCTAGATTTGGTTTCCAACAATTAATGTAATTTTTATATATTATCTATTTTTAGAGAAATAAGATCCTTAAATCCGTGACAGTATGCCTTTAAGGCTTTACTGTTTGATGAATTAACTTTACTAGAGGCATTCAAACAGGAGTCGAAACGATCGATAATTACTGTCTACTTTCGGGTCCGCGTGATCTCCTCGCCTTTCGTCCCTTTGTTCAGACGGATCCGGCTTCTCAAAATCTGAATTTCAGCACAGCACTACACCTTCAACGTCTAATGACTATCAATCTAGGGATTTTCTTGACGGGATGCAACCCATCTCGTCCCTATAAGTTGTACACCCAAACGGCCTTAACGAGGCCACTCACGTGGACATATAGATCGGACTTTAAAACTTTTAGACCTTCGTTCAAAATTGTATGTCAAAATTACTTTATTTTTTAATATTATTAAATAGTCCGATCCTCTCTTCTTTATCTTATTTATTTTTGGACTGTCCTTCTAAAATGCTCCAAATTATATAAATATTTGGCCGAGCAGACAACTCTACCCCCCCCCCCCCCCCCCCCTCCATCTCGAGTCAGGCCACCGATCTTATCGGAGGCAGGACTCGGGATGGGCGTGTTCGAAACCCTAGTGGTATATGGGCACGTTAAACTAGATATCTATCTATCGTCCCTTTGGCTTTAAAAAAGCCTAGTGTTAGAGCGTGTGTGTCTGGTTGCTGTTGTATCATGTTTGGCAGCGCTACCACCCTCGACCTGGCGTCTGACATGATATGTTATTTATCATTTTATATTAGAAGACAGGAAAGTCCGCGTCACATAGGTGCCATATGTCACTTCCTGCCTTTTATTTTACACTATATAATTTTTTAATTTATTTATTGTAAGTAAGTGATGGATAGATGGTGTATGTATGATCATCGGGCGACGGGCATTGGTTGTGCTTACATCTAGCAGTGTTGGTACTTCCTGCCTGTCGCCGCTAGTGTGTAAGGTTGTATGACTGAAATTAATTTGGTTGTGGCGTTATTTTTGTAGTAGAAGAGCATGGGCGGATCCAGGAAATATTTTTAGGGGGGGGACCAAAAAAGAAGGGCACATTGACTCGTCAAAAGGGCACCTTACTACAAGTTTTGATATTTACAATTAATATGAATTCCTACAGTTCTACGTCATAATATACTAGCAATAATGAAGTAAATTGGCGTCACTCGCGTTAGAACCTCAATGGGGCCCCATTGAGACTCAATAACACAGACACATATCTGCAAGCTTGCGCATGTACACGAAAATCTTGATTTCATTTATCTACAATATAATTATTGTTTACTTAAAAAAAAAAAAATTCTACAAACAAAAAGGGCACTTGGACATTTTGAGGGCACTTGAACAATTTTTGGGGGGGACGCGTCCCCCTGGTCCCCCCCCCCCTTGGATCCGCCCATGAAGAGGGAGGGTGAAATACACATAGGTGTTTGGAACCCTCCCTCTTTTCTTAACTTATGAATTTTAAATTTATAGTAATTAAATATGTTGCTAACTTCCTCTTAGCATTTTATCAAATGTTTTAATTATACATGTACTTTCTTTTAAACTCAAACAGGTTTTAAACTGGCATTAATTTAATCAGTCCCTATTTATTATAAATAAATGAAAATAGCCGGACTGACACTTGGGGCCGTCCATTTAACGATTAGTGGTCATCTGGACAACCTCATGGTTTATATAGCAATGACGTTTGTCATCCGTATAGGTGACGCACCCCTTCCATGGTAGGGTGCTTTTTGGGTGCGGTAGGGCGAAAGCGGTTTCGGCCGATAGTTTTTGCCTGGTAGGAGGCCTTCCCCCCTCCCCCGGCGCGCCTGCCCCATGGAAATCCTTCCCGGCTACCTTTGGGCGTAGCCTGGTGTTTGATCGCATCCCGGATTGGGCGTGATGCTCCCCCCTTTGTGAACCCTTTGTCCTCCAGGGCTAAATATGATAATTATAATGTTTATATTAATAATTATAGTATATTAAAATATTTTAGACAAGCCCGATCGAAATTAGCACCAAATCAAATAATATATAACGTTATATATCCTGGATTAAATCTTTTTTCAAGAAGCTTTAAACTTATATATATATATATATATATATATATATATATATATATATATATATATAGCTATATATATTAATTGTAAAATTACCCCTCCCCCCTTATTAGGTTATTTAGAACCCGGTCTTACCGTCTAAATTTTGAAATTGTCCTTATCATACTACTACCCCCTATCAACCTCCCCCCCCCCCCCCCCCCTCCCGCCATGGAATCGCAGGCTGGCGAAGTCAGAACCCGAGTCCATTGTGGGCGTGCCTGAACCGTAAGGAGGTGGGCACGTTAATACAGTTCCCTTCCCCTCTGAATTCCTCGCATCTTTTCGGCGAAAATATTTCCGCTGCCGGAAATAGTCGAAATGTTCCGATAGTATGAGTGTTAACAATATTTAATATATAACAATCTGTGGGTTTTCTTATTATTGACTCGTAGTATGTTTCTTCTACGTCACCAAAAAGGGGTACATAACAAGCCTCATGTTAGTAGTCATCTATATAAAAACTGGACCAGTAACAAGTACCGTATAACACGTGTATTTGGCATGCAAAACGTCATGTTTGAGGTGTAGGCTACTACGTAATACTTAATATACAAGCTATATTAAGCATTTTGACAGGACATAACACGTGATACTTGATTGATCACGTGATCGTTGACGTGTAGACATACATATTTAATGTGAAGCACTTGATAGTTTAAGTTACTTTACATAATGTATACTTATAATCCATGTCTTATCTTTTAGGAAAACCGTTCTTTTCTGATCGCAACATTTCTAAACCAGAAATCGAAGTTACGAAGAACGCGACAGTAAATATTTATTGCCCAGTCCATGGATACCCGACCCCTGACGTAACGTGGCTTAAGGGGGACGACATCTTGGAACCGAACGACAAGATCATTATAAATGACCACAAGGGGGAGCTGACCTCGTCACACCTACAGATTATCGACGCCCAGGAGGATGATATCGGTCACTACATGTGCAACGCGGAAAATTCTCTGGGAAGAACATTCAAGAAATTTCAAATTAAAATGGACGGAATTAGTGGAGCATCACGTGTCTCGTACATTCTCGGTCACGTGATTGTGTTCTCGGTGACAATGTTTCTCTGCTTCCTGTAAGATTTGGCAATTGTGTAATTAAAAAACTCCCCCTCCCCCCCACTCCCCCCGCCAACAAAAAAAAAGAAGAAAAAAGAAAAAAAAAGGAAATCGTGTTCAAATACTGGAACATCAGGTTGACATACTTTAATCACAGAACGCTAATGTGAAGGATCGTGCGTTGAAAAGAATCTATCAGTTAAAACACACCCAACAGCGAAAAGTATTGTTTGGGTTGTAGTCGAGATGTACGATCAATACTCGAATAATGGAGATTATTGAAAGATGTTTGGTTTTAATGGATTACTGTTATTTCTGGTCCTCGTGAGCTGATGCATGGGAGTGTTCAGGTGCGCTCCTCGTGGCCGAACTTTGAACTGCATCAATATCCCAATACCCCTTGTTTGTCTGTTGAATATAATGACCCTTCTCCCCACCATTTTTATTTTTTCCACGGTGAAGTATATAATATATGGGTAGACGGAAAGTTTCTGGGGATGATCGTTAATGTAATTCGGCATACTATAGATGCCCTTTTTAGTAACACCCAATCCCTAGAAAAACCCTACACCCATCTCTGGTACTGTATTGCTATGGTGAGAATGTTCAAATAGGATCCTGCTCGAGCGTGTTATCGCGTGAAGGATCTTTCAAGGCAATTTTCCACAGATTTTATCGTCGAAAACAATGTGCTCAGAACAAGAAGGAAAAGGGCAAAAAATGCATTGTTCGAGTTGGCTGTTTGACTACAGTAATGATTGACATTTCACGATGAATTGGCAAAAGCACTCATTTTACCATTTCATGGAGGTGTCTAGTTTATGATAAATACACTTCCAGGAGGAAATGCGCTGACATTTTCGTTACAGTATTTTAGCTACATTTTAAATGACTTGATAGACGTCTGAAAATTTCGAAAGCGAGTTAGACATGTTACTATTATTTGTGTAAATAATGTATAATATGTTACTTAATATTTATTTGAACTATGTAAGAAAACGAAAACTAATTGCTAGGATTGCTAGGCAATGAAAAGACTTAAAAAGTAAATAATGAACGGGTGTGACCGTGTTTTTAGAAAACCGTATAGCCATGTTAGACATCTTGTTTCTGAACCTTAATTAAAGTTAAAGTTTTTTTTTAGTTGAACGACGCCATTGAGCACATTGGTTTGTTAATCATCGGCTACTGGATGTCAAAACATTTGGTAATTTTTACATACCAGTATAGTCTTAAAGCCATTTTTTCCAATAGTAGTAAGGGATCTTTTATAAGCACCATCCCACAGACAGGATAACACATACCACGGCTTTTGATATACCAGTCATGGTGCACTAGCTGGAACGAGAAATAGCCCAATAGGCTCACCAACGGGTGTGGATCCCACACCGACCGCACATCAATCAAACGCTTTACCATAGGGCTATGCCCTCCCCCCCCCCCCCCCCCCCCCGAGGCTTGATTAAACTACGACTATACCATATTAAATTAACGGTTTCCGATTATTATTATTATTATTATTATTATTATTATTGTTATTGTTATTATTTTAGGAGGCGATTTATAACAACTAGCGTAGCTAGGATTTTGTAAATGGGGAGGGCCGACATTGGTGGGCCGACAGGAAAATATATACGTGGTGGGGAAAAAGAGGTATGACATGGCGGGGGTGAGAGGTCCTTGGCCACCCATTTGACTACGCTAGTGTTTATAATGGTGAGCAGAAGGGGCGTAGGCTGGGGCGGGCTTCGGACGAACACCCCCCCCCCCCCCCCAACCCCCGCTGAGGCTAAAACATTTTTTGCATTGCAGTATTAGATTATTCATATAGGTGTCCATGGAAAATGTCAAGAGTCATAGTCGAACACCCACCGGGTCCAGTCAACGCTACGCCCCTGAGCAGCATTAAGCCTTATTGTTGTCAGTGATGACCTTTAACTGACATTCGATTTGCCACACGAGAGCCGTTTCCACTTCATCACTCTCACGCTGTATCGACCACCGGATATTGCGACTGGGTGAAGGCAGAGGCGATCACACGTGAACTCGTACACTATTCTATATGTAAACATCGTCTCCTAACAGCCGTCACAGAGAGAATGAATGTTTGTTTAACGACACCTCAGCACAATTTTATTTACTGGCAATATTATTATTCATGGATGTGACTGACGTTTTGGCAGTAAACGTGACATCAGGGCCCCGTTTCACGAAGTGATCTTAGCCCTAAGATCACCGTAACTGCACAGATATTATATGCACTTAAGGTGATCTTAGTGCTAAGATCGCTTTGTGGAACGGGGCCCAGTTACCATCGCTTTACCAAAATGGGTATTGAAATTGAAAATGATACTCAGTGTAACATTGTTAAGACATTTTCTCGTTTAGTTTTTTCATATTATAAATCCATGACATTTTAAGTAACATTTTACATCTATACGGCTAGATATTTGGCAATAAATGTCAAATACATATTGTAGTTAAAACTCAGCATGTTACTATTAATACTCTTCTTTTTTTAAATGTAGCTTTCTGTCATTACAAATGCATGACATTTTATGTTCTATTTTACACCTATTTAAGAGAGCACCCAAACATGACGTCATTTATTATTATTATTATTATTATTATGATTAAACACATAGGGAGATGATTTATATTGTACTTATATTTGTATTGGTAGAAATACATTTAGCTGGGCGGAAGTGGTAGAAAACCACCAAAAGGCAAATTTAGTACATATAAATATTTATGTCTGTTTTACAATTTTAACAATTCAGTGATTGAAACCGACTACAAAAGTGCGGTTATTCAAAACATCCACCCCACAACGGATAGAACTAACTGCACGATGCCACGTTTATTTCAGGAAACGTCAATAAAGTATTAAATGATGTTTGTTATTCTCGTGTACTGAATCATGTCACATGTCTTATTTATCGTATGCATATTATATTTAGTTATTACATACGTGTCATTTCTAAAGCTTTAAACGGTTACATTACACTTATTGTCTTCGACACTAATTAGATGGATGTATTTCCCTAGAAAGCTTTGAAAATAATTTCGAGAGGTAACCGATTTTTACATAATGTAAATGTTTGCTTCTATTTATGCTTACTGTCTTTAATATCAATTTTGTATATGCGATTGTACATGTATATAGTCTCGTATAGAGAGATTGTGTGTATGTGCGTGCATGTATATGTGTGTGTGCGTGCGTGTGTGTCAGAGAGAGAGAGAGAGAGAGAGAGAGAGAGAGAGAGAGAGAGAGAGAGAGAGAGAGAGAGAGAGAGAGAGCTATTTAATGTTAACAAAAATGGCATTGTATAAATAAAGATACAGTATTGTATACATGTATATTATTTGGAATGTTTATTACAGTAGTCGATTTCTCATTTTAAATTGGGGTTTGTTTTGATAGCAGTGTTATGAATATGTATCTATCAAATTAAAGTTGTAATGTTTAACATATGCATATTTAAACATAAAATTTTAGAATAGATAGTCGTGTTTAATTTTCTTTCCATCATGTGACATTCTTCGATTTATATTGTCCATAATTTTCAAAATATATAGATGACATAGAATGCAGTGTTATCGATATGAAAGCACCGTGTACGTCCCTGTTCTAAACTATTTAGTTGTACAGTGTACTAAAAATGGCGATTTAAGATAATATTATATTGTCTGTATGTGTGAAAGTAATACTTGTTGATGGGTGTATACTAGCAAATCAAATCCCATAAACGACAATAGTAACACATGTGGCTAAACCCCTACCTGCAGCGTATCAATCGACATAAACACCACGGATATAAACGCTATCGCCCTCACCCTTAAAGTGAATCAGAAACAATTGGGGGGGGGGGGGGGGGGTCAAGCTGCTCATTTCAGAGATAACGGATAACGTCTATGACTACCCTAGTACCGCACAAAATTTCAGTACTTTTTTTAATATAGGTACCCCACATGTTTCAAGTACAAGGTTTTGTGTTTTCCACTGACACGAGATTGCACCTTTAAATCTTTTGAACAATGAGCTATAGGGACGTTCAACAATTAGCGCAAAATGTGTCGCTTTTTAAAATACCCTCACCCCTTTATAATACCTCCCGTTTCACTATGACGTAATGTAATCAATATTATTTGATTTTCTGTTTGAATTTTTGTTTATTTTATTTAGTAATAAATACTTAATAGAAAGAAAGAAATGTTTTATTTAACGACGCACTCAACACATTTTATTTACGGTTATATGGAGTCATACATATGGTTAAGGACCACACAGATTTTGAGAGGAAACCCGCTGTCGCCACTACATGGGCTACTCTTTCCGATTAGCAGCAAGGGATCTTTTATTTGCGCTTCTCTACTTGATAGAAAATCGTATGTTGAAGAACAAAATATCAATGACTGGCTACGTTTCATTTCATAAATAAAAATCAGACTTGTTTTAAAAACAGTACGTAACTCTGGACAAACATCTACGTCCCTCATAATGTTTCGTAACGTAGCCTATCCCATGATATCCCCCCCCCCCCCCATAATTAATCAACGGCCCCTATAAAAAAATAATTCTTGTTAAACAGCAATATTCATGAGATTGCCATTGTAACATGTTTCCGAGTACTAACAGCAGTTTTAATGAATAAAGTTACACATGAATACATTGTCATGTTTTGAACACCAGTGCCTCTATATTCTGTGTGTTTCTGGTCGTCCACTCAACAATTCCGTACTTACGAAAACAAAAATATTTACATTTCAAAATAAAATGAAGTTTGATCTACTACAGGTATTAATCTAATATGTAAGTTTAATCGTTGACAAGGCTCAATATAGTAGTACTACATTTTGCCAAATTATCTATTAAACTTCAAAATAGCAAAAACCTTCATTTTGCAACAAAATATCAATAATTACATTAAATGTTTTCGCCAAATTGATATAAAATTCGCCAATTGTTTTAAAAGTTCGCAATTAGCGAATGGCAGCGCTAGCTCTATTGTCTGAAACGGGACAATAGTGGCAAACTCAGGACAGTTTTAATGTTTGTGATTTGCTTTTGTTTTTTCGTTTGTTTGTTTTTTCAGGGCTTCTAGATTATGGTAGCCCCACTCCCATGGCTAGTGATATTCAGTGTTTGGCTAGTAAATAATTACTATAACTAGCCCGACGGCTAGTGGAAACAAAACCTTTTCAAATACTGCATTTACATATTTCGTAAATGTAAATATCCTGCCCCCTCTTTCCACCCCAATCTAAGGATTTGTAAGCTCAATCTCCCTCTTTAGGTGACACATCTGATTATTACTATTAGTAAAATTGTATTTATTTAAAGTAGGTCTAGTGAATTTTTAATCATGGCTAGTACATTTTTAAAATCACTGATCCCATGGCTAGTGAATTCTTATCAAATTCTACAAGCCCTGGGTTTTTTATTTTAGACATGCATTTTAAGGAATTTAAAATATGTGTTAATGAATGTGTATTATATTTACTTTTAAAAACAATATTCTCAAAACGTTTTAAAAATCGAAAGTTTTCAGTAATTTGTTTTTCCAAAAATATTTGGTAATTTCGAAAACATTTCTTTGACGGTTTTTATTTGTATTATTTTTTCTTTATTATAGAATATTATATTATTCTACAAACTGTTACAAAAATTTTAACTAAGCAACCCCGCCCCCAACATACACACACACACACACACACACACACACACCACCACCACCACCACCACCACAACACACACACACACTCCATTCTTGATTGTCGTTCTTAGTGAAACCACAGTTAGTCTCCCACGAGTTATGTCCCCTACATATACCTTTATCAGCAAGTCTCCGAGTATATATACTCTTCAAAAGAAGAAACGCAAAACCACATTGTCGTAACATTTGGAGAATTGATTTAATTATTGAATGGTGAGTCCGATAATTACCAAATGTTGCAGGATTGTTCACAATTCACTCTAGTCCATTGTGAGTAAGTGATAGGACACACCACCAAGGTCAAGGTCATCTGGAGTCAATACCGGGTGTGGCCTCCGCGTGTGTTGACAACTGCCTGGCACTGCCTGCCCATTGAAGCAACCAGAGTACGGATGACGTCCCGGGGGATGGTGGCCCACTCGGCCTGCAAGGCTGCTGCCAGCTCGAGCAGGGTCTGGGGCTGTGGTTGTCGCTGTCGGAGGCGTCGGTCCAACTCGTCCCATAGATGTTCAATTGGGTTCAAATCCGGTGATATCGATGGCCAAGGAAGGACATTAATGTTGTTGTTCTGTAGGAAAACCGTTGTGAGACGTGCTGTGTGAGGCCTGGCGTTGTCATGTTGGAACACTGCGTTGGCGTTGGCCATAACTGGAACGATGTGTGGCCGGAGGATCTGGTCAATGTAGCCCTGTGCATTCGGGTTGCCCTGCACGTGGACCAGGTCAGTTCTGCCAGTGTGTGAGATGGCTGCCCACACCATGACACTACCCCCGCCGAATCTGTCCACTTCCTGCACGCAGTTTGCCGCATAACGTTCACCACGACGCCTATACATGCGACATCTTCCATCATGACGTCGGAGCAGAAATCGGGACTCGTCACTGAACCACACCTGTCTCCATCGCAGTTGAGGCCATTGTCGATGAATCTGGCACCACTGCAGTCGGAGTCGACGGTGTTGTGGTGTTAAGATGACACCTCGAACTGGACGCCTGGCACGAATTCCTACCTCACGTAGGCGGTTCCGTACGGTCTGGTCGGATATCCTGCGCAAACCTGGTATTGCTGCGGCTGTGGAGGTGGCAGTAGTCAATCGTTCCCGAAGGTGGCGTACCCGGATGTAGCGGTCCTGCCCGGGGGTAGTGACCCGTGGTCGACCGGATCTAGGGAGGTCACGTGTTGATCCATGTTGCTGGTAACGGTCCCACAGTCTGGAGATGGTGCTTGGGGACACATGGAATGCCCTGGCAACGGCCGTTCTGGATCCGCCTGCGTCTAGTCGGCCGATGGCATTGTTTCTCTGCGGTTCACTGAGACGTGGCATGTCCTGGATTGTCAACTGTCGGCCAGATACAGAGGCCAGGCAAGCGAACACCCTGCACTTTTATACTGTCGGTGTTCATGTTGCACGTGCAGACAACGCACGTGCAGTGGTGACATGGTTTGCACGTGGCTGCGTTTTTGCGAATATTCACATTTTGGAACTTTATTGTACAGTAGCTGCGTTTTATCGAATGTAACCGTGGGAATGTGTTTGGGACATGCAATGACCTTATATTCACAAAGCATGAACCGGTAGGAAACATAAAATCGGAGTTATTACCCATTTGTACCCTTTTGCGTTTCTTTTTTTGAAGAGTATATTTATAAAGCTAAAGTTTGTTTCGTTTAAAAACACCACTAGAGCACTTAGATTTATTAATCATCGGATGTTGGATGTCAAACATTTGGTAATTCTGACATAGTCTAAGAGAAGAAACATTTCCCCCATTAGTAGCAAGGGATCTTTTAAATAAATTTATAAATTTATTCTGATGGATGTAGGTCAACAAACGATTGGACCTGTATTTATGTACAAAACTTTTTTTTAAATCGCTTTGCATAAAGAACCCTAGCTCGAGTGTCCTCTAGCTGTGGTCAGAGTATAGACCAGTTACAGGACACTTGAGCTAAAACAATCCGCATGACAACAGTTAATAATAACAATTATTATTTGACTGCATTGCACTAACACGTTATATATAAGAGCAATATACCGGTACATTAGAAAGATATCGCTATACGTATTGTTCAAAATTTAACTTGCAGTATACCAGTATACTAGTTATACCGCGCATCCCGAATGTACATACAGACCTCGGTGGCGTCGTGGTTAGGCCATCGGTCTACAGGCTGGTAGTTACTGGGTTCGGATTCCAGTCGAGGCATGGGATTTTTAATCCAGATACCGACTCCAAACCCAAGGCTCAATGGGTAGGTGTAAACCACTTGCACCGACCAGTGATCCATAACTGGTTCAACAAAGGCCATGGTTTGTGCTATCCTGCCAGCGGAAAGCGCAAGTAAAACATCCCTTGCTGCCTGTCGTAAAAGAGTAGCCTATGTGGCGACAGCGGGTTGCCTCTAAAAAACAACAGTGTCAGAATGACCATATGTTTGACGTCCAATAGCCGATGATAAGATAAAAAATCAATGTGCTCTAGTGGTGTCGTTAAATAAAACAAACTTTACTTTTACTTTACTCTAATGTACAGCAATATCAGCTATACATATTTGTTTGTATACGTAGTCGTGTAGTTCTTTGACAACAAGTGAAAATAGAAATATTATTAAAGCAATTTTCTTATACAAACCGATCAGAAAAAAATAGATATTTCATATAAACGATTTTGCTAAAGGCAACAGAAAAATATCAGGTTTTGTTTGTTTGTTCGTTTGTTTGTTCTGCCTCTAATATAATTATTTAATATTGAAAATAGTTCATCAAAATTGTATACATATTTGTTTCTGTTTTATAGCCTACTTTATTGTGCTTCTGCCATCAGAAGGGAAACGTAAACTATGCGCTGTTGTTCATGTCGTCAAGTGTCACTGATTTTGTAACCACGTGTATATACCATTTAAGTGTTTGTGTTGCTGAATAAATCCGAGAGAATCTTTTGTGATGTGTATTTACTTTGGTACTTTCAAGTGTTGAATGAAAAACCCCAAAACAACAACAACAACAGAAAAATGTTTTGTTTGTTTTACGATATACTGGCTCATTTAGGGATGTCAAAAATGTAATGGCCATTTCATATATGGTTCTCGTATTTTGTTGCAAATATTTTAAAATCTAAAACAATGAGTCAAGCTTGTGTAACTTAATAATTACTCCAAGACCTAATGCTGTACATACTAGTATACAGCGTTCAGGGCCGTACTCTGGGGGGGGGGGGGGGGGGGCAGGGGGCAGGGGGCAGTTGCCTCCCTGAGATTCTCACTTTTTTTTTACTCCAGAAAATAGCATACACATCTCAGGGTTTAATTTGTATAATGTTTCATTTGTTTATAATAAGTGGTGCCCCCCTCCCCCTAGGATTTTGATCAGGGTACGGCCCTGGCGTTTTGTGTCTACAAATTAGTTCAGTTTTCAAACATGGTGGCAGACTTTAGTTTTAACCATTAAAAATTGATACTAAGCGTGGTTATAATCTGCAAACCTGAAACACATTTAAATAAAGTTAGTATAGTTAAAGAAGAGTTTGCGATCTTGAAAAGGGAAAATAGCCTTAAATATAGAATTAGATCGTTTCCATAACGTTACTTTTAAAAATATTTTTAAAATGTTTTGGTGATACAAGAATAGATGGTTTGAGAGACCTTTTATGTTAGTTTTGCTAGAAAATATTAACTTTACTATCAGTGGAACTTGATTGCTTGTTATGGAACCCGGAACCAGCTAATTCCGAATAGACCCAGCTTACGAAAGCTATAGTTAGTTTCAGATATTTGTCGTATGGCGAAATAGTTTCAAACAGAATATTATCTCGCACGCTGTCATAACATGTACCTTCAATGGGATTTAGTATTATTGTTCATAACTTACAGTTTTATACAGAATATTATGGAATTATACACTATAATACTATATTAACTGGGAGATTAGTATATATTGTTGTTTATAACCTACAGGTAATAAATAGTGTTCAATTATCTGCTTATAAACACATGTACTAACAATCACACGTCTTCCACAGTTTACTATCTATTTGGATGAAGTAAATACAGTTTGTTTTGTTTAACGATACCACTAAAGAATATTGATTAATTAATCATCGGCTACTGGATGTCAGGTGAAACCCGCTACATTTTTCCATTGGCAGCAAGGGATTTTTCATATGCATTTTCCCACACACAGGACAACACATGCCATGACATTTTATACACCACTCATGGGGTCATGGTTGGGACAAGGAAAACCAAATGGATGCGGTGATTTAGTTATTTCCTGGCATACATAAAATAGATGTTGAAAGCAGGAACGGGTGTAGACTTCAACTCGGAAGATAAAGCAATGCCCCCTCTCCCGTTAAAAATAGAATTAATATATATAGCAGCACCCCCCCCCCCCCCTCTCTCTCTCTCTCACAGACACACACACACACATACACACACACACACACACACACACACATACGGACACACACACATACATACACAAACACGGACACACACATACACACACACAGACACACACACAGAGACAAACACACACACAGACACACGCACACAGACACACACACACATACACACACAAACATACACACACACACACACACACACCCATACACACACACACACTCCCACACACACACACACACACACGCACATATATTGCTGCCATCTGTCAATGCATATTATGCATTTTCCCTTTCTAAACTGATGTTATGTAAATGAACAAGTGGACGAGACGTTTCAGCCAGTGCACCACGACTGGTATGTTAAAGGCCGTGGTATGTGCTATCCTGTCATTAGGATGGTGTATATAAAATATCCCCAATAAATAAATGTACTCTAGTAGTGTCGTTAAACAACAACAAAAACTATTTTTTTTTTTTAAAAGAACAAACACCAGAACTAGATTTTCCTAACCACTCTGGATCCAACACCGGTCAGGAGCGGAAGTTGAATTTTTCTAGGGAGGGGTGCAACTTTATTCATATAAATTGTGACAATCTTCTCCATTCACACACAGCCTTCCCTCCTAAAAAGGATAAATAACATTCGTGAAAAGCGAGGCACTCCGGAGCATTTTCCACACCCAGGGGCAGTTCAAATATTACACAAGGCTATTTGCGTCACAATTAAGACTCCGCTTAACTCTCTCTGTAACGCTCCATAATGATAAAGACTTCATTAGACCCCACCCACCCCCTCCGCCAAAAACAATATTTAATTTTTTGTTTTAGAATTTTTTTTTAAAGCTTTACGTTTGGACTTACACCCCCACACTTCCCAAGCGTACGTGATATCCAAATGGGCACACATGCATACCCCCTCCCCCCCCCCCCCCCCCCACACACACACACTTAAATCAGTGCACTATACCACCGGTCAATATACCCATCCCAAATATCTACTCTTAACAGCATGCGTAATTTTCTTCTGGAGCATGATATTACTTAAGTCTTCCAATTTCACGGCTCTCTGTTGAAAGGTTTCTGTATGTAAAATTAAGACACGTGTTATGTACTTGATGAACAAAAATGCACGTAGGCCCGTGCGTGCACATTAAGTCTGTGTGTCAGACCTGGAACGACTTAATGCGGGTTACCGACAGGTATGAATTTAATAGTGATTTATTAGAACGGAGTTGAAACGGTTTACCAGATGTGACTTTCACTGATAAAGCTTCATTATCATTTCCCCCGATTTTCAGTATTTGTTCCATGGCGTAATTGTAGCTGACTTAAAGTCACTTAAAGTCATTTCGCCCCACCACCTCCGCTGGGTATGATTCTGCGATGCCGCAGCAGTTTCAAGTTACGAACTATAGCGAGGCTAACCTCCTAATATTCAGACACTAGATCTAGAGATTAAGAGAAGAAAGCGTCCAATCTCGCCATAACAATAGTATATCACCAAAGGAAGACATCATACGATACGTTTTGCTAGACTAATGGGGGGCGGGGGCGGGACGTAGCCCAGTGGTAAAACGCTTACTCGACGCGCGGTCGGTCTGGGATAAATCCCCGTCGGTGGGCCCATTGGGCTATTTCTCGTTCCAGCCAGTGTCCCACGACTGACATATCAAAGGTCGTGGTATGTACTACCCTGTCTGTGGGATGGTGCTAATTGAAAAGAGTAGCCCATGATGTGGCGACAGCGGGTTTCCTCTCTCAATATATGTGTGGTCCTTAACCACATGTCTGACGCCATATAATCGTAAATAAAATGTGTTGAGTGCGTCGTTAAATAAAACATTTCCTTTCTTCCTATTGGATGTCAATGGTTGAAAAGCATAAAAAGTTAAAGGTTTTTTGTCTAACAATTGATTATTTTTTTATCATCGGCTGTCGGATATCAAACATTTGGTATGACATACCACAGCCTTTGATTTACCAGTCGTAGCACTCTGTCTGGAACGAGAAATAGCCCAAAGGCGACCGTCCGCGCATCAGGCGAATGCTTTACGACTACAACAGTTTTGTTAAGACAACCCTTTTAGCAGATCAGTGCTGCAGAGTCGTAAAGAGAAAGATGATGATAATTATAATGGTGGTGATTGTGATGGTGATGGTGATGATGGTGGTGTTGATGGCGGTGATGGTGATGATGGTGGTGGTGATGGTGATGATAATAATGGTGGTGGTGATAGTGATTACGTCTTTCCTGTCCCTAACTATAACTAGCGGTGGGTGGGTGGGTGAGGGAACTACGAAAAACTACCTTTAAAACCTTTAGAATGCCTTTTGTTTTTGTCTAGTTGGAGAAGAAAACCTTCAGTCACACGATCTAGCCGACTGACAGGGCTGCATTTGGCAACAAAGATGTTCTGTCTCTTGTAGAACAAATTTTAGTAAAACTAGAAGAGGAAGACCAACAAGGCATACAAAACCAGTTCCAGTTACTGAAAGCTCAGCCGAAAACCCCCCCCAAAAACCCCAACAAAACAAAACAAAAAACAAAGTGCTGAAAACCTGCATTGACTTCTCGGAAAGTAGGCCACCATTTATTAGCAGAGTCTTGAAATTAGTGGAATTGATCTTGATGATGTCGTCGTCTACGTCTATTTGTGGACGTCTTTTCAGTTCAATGAACTTGGTAAAGACAGACAGAAGAAGGACACTTAAAGCTGATGCCATCCACAATTAAAATTTTGCTGACAATTATGGTACATGGTCAAACCATTAAACTGGTTCAACCTCTTGACAGCATTCACCATTGGATGAATACCTGCGCTGGTACCAGACATACCAATGGTCACACTATGCATCAGCAGTGCTCGACAGATAATATTCTCGAAGATATATAATTGATTACGAAATTATGAGGGGAAAAAAGCATGGCTATTGAGCATTATATATTTTGAATTATTCTCATGAATCACACATATTTAATTATTTCTTAATATGTTGATGAGGAAAATGATTCGGAAAAAAACACGACTGTTGAACATTATAAATTATGTTTTGAATTACTAGTATTCTAATGTATTACATATATTTAATTATTTCTTAATATGTTGATGAGAAAAATGATTCGGTAAAAAAGGACGACGAATTTCCAAATCCACTGGCTCCATGGCACGTACTACTCATGGCAAGTAAATTGTTTAAACATTCTAGAAAGCCTGTTGTCTTTAAACCATTAAAATTATTTATGTTTATAAACACATTTCTGTTCAAATTAGCAAACTAGTACACATTATATACATTTAACTGTTTTTCAATTGTTTATTCGAAGTATTTTAGGCCTCTGGCCCATATCACAATAAATGTATTACAGTTCGGTGTATAGTGCACATATAAAATATGAAAATATAAAAAAGAAACATATAAATATTCTTATACACAATTTCATCTTTTCAGTGGTTTTATCAAAGCTGTCAACATATATCATTTTCTTGTTTATTCTTATTATTATTTTTTTTTTTAAAGAAAAAAAAGATTCCACAACTTCCATGTGACAATATAACCCAAATATTCCAAAATGTTCCTCAAATTTCGCACCAAATTTAAAATAGATATAATTTTGGTTGGTAACAATGCATTTATTTGTTGAAAAATATAATAATATGTTGTAGGAAATATAATAATATGTTGTTGAAAATACTGGTATGATTCACTCAGAAATTATACGTAATGACTAGATTTTAAGAGATGAGATTGCATATATATTTATGAAATCTTTCTGATTGACCATGTGACAATTAAAATAATATTTGCAAATAAAATTGGGGTTAATTAGTAGGAAATTATAAAAAAAGAGACGCCAGTCAGTTATAATAATAATATGAGCATTCTTTACTGAAATATTAAATGTATTAAAACTAGTATCATTGGAACTCGGTTGGAACTTCATCATCGATTATTGGTTATAATCAGTTTGAACCAACTGATCAACTTTCGATTATATGATTGGTTAGAATAATCTGAACTCAAGAATGATATATGGGTTATTAATATAGAACCTATTGTATTAGCCGAGATAAAACTCTAGAAATCCACCGGCCTCGGTGGCGTAGTGGTTAAGCCATCGGACTACAGGCTGGTAGGTACAGGGTTCGCAGCTCGGTACCGGCTCCAACCCAGAGTGAGTTCTTAAGGGCTCAATGGGTAGGTGTAAGGCCACTACACCCTCTTCTCTCTCACTAACCACTAACAAACTAACAACTAACCCACTGTCCTGGACAGGCAGCCCAGATAGCTGAGGTGTGTGCCCAGGACAGCGTGCTTGAACCTTAATTGGATATAAGCACGAAAATAAGTTGAAATCAATCAATCTAGAAATCCCAAATTTTTACCTTTAATACCTATCTGTTTTGTTTACGTACACCTCATCGGTGGGCCCATTGGGCTATTTCTCGTTCTAGCCAGTGTACCACGACTGGTATATTAAAGGCCGTGGTATGTGCTATCCCGTCTATGAGATGGTGCATATAAAAGATCCCTTGCTACTAATAAACAAAATGTAGCGGTTTTCCTCTCTAAGACTATATTTCATTTCAACTTATTTTCGTGCTTATATCCAATTAAGGTTCAAGCACGCTGTCCTGGGCACACACCTCAGCTATCTGGGCTGTCTGTCCAGGACAGTGGGTTAGTTGTTAGTTGGTTAGTGTTTAGTGAGAGAGAAGAGGATGTAGTGGCCGAACACCTACCCATTGAGCCCTTAAGAACTCGCTCTGGGTGGGAGCCGGTACCGGGCTGCGAACCCTGTACCTACCAGCCTGTAGTCCGATGGCTTAACCACTACGCCATCGAGGCCGGTTAAGACTATATGTCACAATTACCAAATCCCAGAGTATTTATAGCAATTCCATCCTCTAAACTGTAGGAATGATTAGAGCTAATATTTTCTGCGACGATCTGCTACAGATTTTTATAATCGATTATACCATCAATAAAGCCGAACCATTCACTTTTCGATTATAATAAATCATTGGAACATCACTAAAACCTAGCCCACCATGTCATTCGCACAACAAACGCAGATAATACATTCAGTGTATTGATTTTGACAAGTTCGGACCTGGATATAACTCAGTGGTAGAGCACTTGCCCGAGGTGCTATGGTACTTTTTTTCCTCCATTCCAACAAGTGCCCGATGATAGGTAATTCGAATTTGGATGACAAAACCGTATTCCGATATCAAAATCATATCGCTGCACAAGACAGTCGTGATCGCTTCCATGATCCACTATCAGGTGCTCATTAAGGACCGCCACTTTCGATTCGTAACCGGGTGTTTCATCCCTCATGCACCGCCCGTAGGAGGACTGCCACAAAGGTTGTAATATACGTGCTATTCTGGCTATGGTTAAGTGTATAAATAGCTTCTTCTCTTTTTTTGTTGTGTTTGTTGTTTTTTGTTGGATTTGTTGTTGTTATTGTTTGTTTTTTGGGTTTTTTGGTTTTTTTTGTTTTTTTTTGTTTTTGTTTTTTTGTTGTTGCCAATTTTTTGCATTTACCATTGTTGGTTTTAGGGTTATTTTGTTGGGGTTGGGTTTTTTTGTGGGTTTTTTTTTTTGGGGGGGGGTTTTTTTAGGGGGGGGGGGTTGCCAGGAGTATCAATGTGGCGGCAGGGGATTCCCTTTCTCTCTCGACGAAGTATCGAAATGATCATTATGTTAGACACGAAATAGCCCTAGTCTAAAATGTTTTGAGATGTTGTTAATTTGGCTATTTCTCAAACAACATGGTATGTGGTTTCTTTGTAACGGGGCGGAACGTAGCACAGTGGTAAAACGTTCGCTTGATGCGCGGTCGGTCTGAGATCGATCCCCGTCGGTGGGCACATTGGGCTATTTCTCGCTCCAACCAGTATATCAAAGGTCGTGGTATGTGTTATCATGTTTGTGGGATGATGCACATAAAAGATCCCTTGCTACTAATCGAAAAGTGGCGACAGCGGGTTTCCTCTCTCAATATCTGTGTGGTCCTTAACCATATGTCTGATGCCATATAACCGTAAATAAAATGTGTTGAGTGCGTCGTTAAATAAAACATTTCCTTCTTCCATCCTTCTTTATAACAGACGCAGTATTTGAATATAAATGGAACTTGAATCAAATTTAGCTAAATTGTTAATACGGTTTAACAGTTGACAGAAAATATTAAAATGTTTAGGGGGGGGGGGTCTCTTTTTTTCTTTTCTTTTCTTTTTTTTCTTTTCGTTTTCTTTTTGAGAGAGAATGGGTTAGAGTTCAATGGATAGTCTCTGGTATAGAGTGATAGGTGTTGTTTTTTCTTCTGTCATCTCACATAGATTTAACTTTAATTCTGATAACTGTTTTATTGTATCACTTTCATTTTATTTAAATTGTCGTACTTATATCCAATTAAGGTTAATGCACGCTATCATGGACACACATCTCAGCTATCTGGACTATCAGTGGGTTAGTTGTTAATGATTAGTGAGACAGAAGTCGGTGCGGTGACCCTTTAACTCTTTAAACTAGCTCAGTGTGGAGGCGAACCCAATACCCAAAACCCGTGACCGGTTTATTGTACCACTGTTCAAAGCTCGCATATCACTGGTTACACTATTTAGAAACATATAGTTTCACGATGACGGTTTTTTTGAAAGCAGTATTTTGAATCGTATATGAAAACTATGTATTTTAATCACCTAATCCCATGCAGGCCAGGACATAGTTTAATATGCAGTCGATCTAGGATTGATTCCTGTTGGTGGTCCTATAGGGCTATTTCTCATTCCAGCCAGTGCTCTACAACTGGTGTAACAAATGCTACACTATTTATTATCCTGTCTGTGGGCTGATGCATATAAAAGATCCCTTATTGTTAATCGGAAAGAGTAATCCATTATGTGACAGCAGCAGGTTTCCTCCCTAATATTATCTGTGTGATCCCTAAACATGTCCGACTCTATATATCCGTAATTAAAATGACTTGAGTGCATTGTTAAATAAAAGATTCCTTCCTTTCAAATCTAAAACAGTGTCAGTTACCTTTGACAAGAGGCACAGTTTCAAAGGCTATCACTTTCAACCTGATTAATAAACCAGTTTAAAACAACAAATTACTGTAAATGGTAACAATACAATGTTTTAATGTAAGACACACATTAACACAATGCAAATATCATTTGATCATTGGTTTATAATGATAATAGAAAAAGAAAATAATAAATATGTGTTGTCTACTGTTTCTCGATATAATTTTATTGATTTTGTAAAGTCTGTTTTTATTAGAAAATCGAGATCCTGGTAAAAAAAAGATTAAATCCAAGTGTTATCAATGTCATCATCACATACTGAATAGCCCCAATCATATTGCATATGGTAGTTTGGAAAGTCAGTGTGTTATCAATGTCATCATCACATACTGAATAGCCCCAATAATATTGCATATGGTAGTTTGGAAAGTCAGTGTGTTATCAATGTCATCATCACATACTGAATAGCCCCAATAATATTGCACATGGTAGTTTGGAAAGTCAGTGAAAAAAGTTCTGGTATCCCTCTTATGCACAGAAACATGAGATACTGTAGAAAAGAATCGCTGAATCTGATACCAGTGTTCTCCTTAGCATCCCTTAATTCACCCTAAAACTTAAACGCCCTTAATTCATCGTGAAAGGCCCATTTTTTTCATCCAAGAGTTGCCGGTTCTCTTTTTGTCCATAAACAGGGATCACTGATACCTAGGAAAAAAATAAGAAAATTGGTAAATTTCTATGATATATAAGTATGAAAGTTTTATATTGTGTATATTGAATATTATTGAAATATTTGAATACACATAAATGTATTTGTGAAGACATATTGACATCTGTCACTGATGACAATAATACTTATAAATACAATCAGCTCCCCTTTTCTTTCTTTATTTCCTGCAAACAAATTCAGATAACTTATATAATAAATGCATGTAACATAATTTATGTTTTTAATAAAATATAATGGCTATCACCAACTTGTGGATCAATATCCAGTTTTATTATTAGTATTTATTTATTTTTAATCCAAACAAATGATTTCATACACCTGATATCCCACCCTGAAATGTTTATACCTTTTATTTTATTATTAAAAAATCAACTTACACATTACAAATACACCTGTGGATCACTTCTTCAATAAAAAAAGTAAAACATTATAATTAACATATAATATAATTAATAAATGGAAATATTTCACAACCATTTTCATATGAAACAATATATATATGCTTGATTGCACACACACACACACACACACACGTACACACACACAGCTCCCTGTTATTTAATTAAAAATATAAATACTCCAGCCACCTACATATTTTATGGCATAATACAATATAAAATATATTCAGATTTTTGTTTTACCCACTATAATGGATCTGTCAATACAAACAAAAAGTTACATAAAACGTTGTTTGTCGATTGACTGGGTAGGCCTACTGTTCACAGGGTAACTTTGTTTCCATGTCAGTTTGGTGGGGGCTTTTATTATTATTATTTTTTATTTTATTATCTTTTCAATTTTCATTTCAATAAATACTGACGTGTATTAGTATTACGAATGAATAACATACAACAAACCTTGTATAAAATGACGATCTCCGTTGTGGGATGGGCAAAGTTGATTGTTGTCAGCTTTAACTGTTCAACGTTTCGCTTCCACTGTATTTGATGAAACTAATTTCATAATCCTTACTACAGTGACTTGTGCATCTAACAACAACGTATGAAATTACCATGACAAAATACCATTCATCAAAACTAGTCTACACTGATTTAATTGACGGAAAAACATTCGATTGTTCATTACTACTAATGCCAGTATTGTCAACTGGTTTCTTGCCTACCAGCGCTCACGCGGTACCACGTGATCAAAACATGTGACGTCACCGTGGCTTCTCCTATAGTAAAAAAAAGAAGAAGTAACATGCATATCGTATACGGTATGTGGGTTTTAATATCGTACACTGGCTAAAACGACCTATTGTGTCAACGCAATATAATCGTTAATGTTGGTGTCAAGAGCTCCACATGTTTAATAATGTAAACAGACTATATTTTGGTTTGCATATTATGTCAATGTCACGGGGATTCTATAATTCCCGTAACTGAATAAAACACGATTATCAAAATATCTCTCCTAACTGTATATCTATTAGATCTCTCTGTAACAGGCGGTTAAACCCTAGTATGGCTCGTCTCTAGGTATGATCAGAGATACGATCTTATATAAGGTATATATTATTATAGCACGTTAGTTCTCTAGAAACACAACAAAAACACAATACACTTTGGAATCTGTATTAATCTACGCTGACAAATGTACAGCCGTAGTAGTTAATTAATAAAAGCAATAATAACAACCCAGAACTGATCACTTAATTAGTTAATCTCTAGGTGTCTAGTTACACAATATGCGAATCACTTCACCGTTACACCACACCCACACGTGTGATAATTGAGAAACGCTTCCAGGAGAAGTTAATTAATAAAGGAATTACAACACCATTCCTAACTGGTAAATTTTTAATTAACCCTTACTACTCGTTCAGTAACGTGTGATAATTTAGGAACGCTTCTTGGGGAACTTAATTAATAAAGGAATTACAGCTCTATTCCTAACGGGTTAATTTTTAATTACCCCTAACTACTCATTCAGTAACCTTGTAACACAGAATTAATACTGGTACCGATCACAATAAAGACAATAACCTACAGTGTACCTAGGTCGTCTAGGATGACTGGCTAAGCTTTATATTACCAAATACTCGTATAATGTTAGAACAAAAAGTCTACGATTTACTTCGTCAGATGACCGAAGACACTGTCTAAAGAATATTGGTATAATACAGTATTAAAATATTTAAAGTCACATCAATCACATCAAGGTTATACACAGAGCAGAAATGATATTTACCAAAGTCCAAACGGACTAACGTTACTAGGAAGCTTCCTTTTCCGTTTCTCCTAGATATCTCTAAAACACTAGCTATTTATTATAAATCAGGATTTTGCCTGGGGGTACAATGCGGTACCTCACGTATCATCTCATATTCTACCTCTACTAGAGTCGGTATATTTCTCTCTGATCGTCAGTCTGGCTGTCGCCAACCGCGAGCAATCTCCTGGCCATAAACAGCACTACCGGAGATATTACGTAACTACTAGCCACATGGCCTCCGCACCTGGCTGGGTGTGTATTAGGCGTACCGATCGAGGACCGTCGCGCAGAGATATTACGTAACAAGTTGCCCATCTGGGCTTAAGTGCAATGAAGTGCACACGGCCCTCTAACACAATTAAAATCGCCACAGGCGAAACAAATTTAAGAGCATGTACCGTCACAGTCAAGTTTAAGTTACACATACGTTTTCATAAGTGTACAGACGTAAGGGGGGGGGGGGGGGGGGGAGGTCCCCACTCCCAGGGCTGGAGCAAATCCTCAAATTCGGGCAAAAACGATGGAGATATTCAAACAAAATGAGCTGACCTGAAACCTTTTCACCATATAGTTCCATCATTCTACCCACAATATTAGTTTGTAATTAGAGCCTCCACGGGTCCAAAATATTGGACTCGTGTACTCGAGGGTCAAACTCGACCCGGACCTGAGTACCCGACATTTAGGCCTACACGAGATGATAATATAATGAGACTAAGGAATAAAGTAAAATAGCATTATGCATTTTAATTTCAGCGCTGAACATGGATGCCAAATCATGACATTGTATTGCATTTGTTTTTCCTCCATGTCTCATAGCCCTATAATGTAACCAGTGGCAAGCATATGACAAAGTGACAAAAACACACACACGCACGCACGCACGTACGCACGCACACGCACACGCACGTACACACGCGCACGCACACACGTATATAAGAGTTACTAAACCTCGCATCTAGTATCACGTTACATCTTACTTTTACAGTATAAAATATATGGCAGATTATTATTATAGTTTAAGATATTCACAAAAAAGGTATATATACAGTGTTTCTGCCAGAAAGAACGTTTTGGGTATGGCGCTTTGAAATTGAATATTTACAATGTGTGTGCTGAATGAATAGGGGCTATGGGAGGCCTCTCCCAGAAAGAAAATGGGTTAGGGTTAGGGTTAAGAAAATCATGCAGTAATGATGAGAGTCATTAATTTTGTCAAACAGTCGGCTTAAAAAAATAAAATCTGCAAAAAAATTGGGTATGGCGCCATACCCATTTTACCCTCTGGCAGAAACCCTGAATTACGTCTGTCGACCTATGTGCGCGCACGCGCGCGTGTGTGTGTGTGCCGTTCCTTAAACGGGTACTCGATTTTTGTGAACGAACTCGAGTCGTCTTGCTAGACTCGGTCCGCACCCGAGTACTCGTAGAGACTCTAGTTGCAACCAAGGGGGCGGGATGTAAGGAAGAAGGAAGAAAATGGTTTATTTAACGACGCACTCAATACATTTTATTTACGGTTATATGGTTAAGGACCACACAGATATTAAGGGACGAAACCCGCTGTCGCCACTTCATGGGATACTCTTTTCGACTGGCAGCAAGGGATCTTTTATATGCACCATCCCACAGACAGGGTAGTACATACCACGGCCTTTAATATACCAGTCGTGGTGCACTGGCTGGAGCGAGAAATAGCCCACTGATGGGGGATCGATCCCAAACCGTCCGCACATCAAGCGAGCGCTTTACCACTTGGCTACGTCTCGCCCCGGGGCGGGATGTAGCCCAGTGATAAAACGCTCGCTTGATGCGCGATCCCCGTCGGTAGGCCCATTGGGTTATTTCTCGTTCCAGCCAGTGCACCACGACTGGTATATCAAAGGCTGTGGCATGTGCTGACCTGTTTGTGGGATGGTGCATATAAAAGATCCCTTGCTGCATTAGGGAAAATGTAGCGGGTTTTCTCTGATGACTACGAATCAGAATTATCAAATGTTTGATATCCAATAGCCGATGGTTAATAAATCAGTGTGCTCTAGTGGTGTCGTTAAACAAAACAAATTTCTTCTAGTTGTAATCCATGTAACAATGTACAGTAATTCTTTTGCATAGTTGTTTGGTAATTATGCTAATATGGGAAAATGTTGTTATCCAGATTTTGGCATTTCCGTTTAAAAACCAGCCTGCCCACACCCCACCCCCTCCCTATGTTTGTGCCCGTACGCTTTAAATGTTTGTGCTGAAAAAAAAAGAAAAAAAAATGTTTTATTTAACGACGCACTCAACACATTTTATTTACGGTTATATGGCGTCAGACATATGGTTAAGGACCACACATATTGAGAGAGGAAACCCGCTGTCGCCACTTCATGGGCTACTCTTTTCGATTAGCAGCAAGGGATGTTTTATATGCACCATCCCATAGACAGTATAATACATGCCACGGCCTTTGATATACCAGTCGTGGTGCACTGACTGGAACGAGAAATAGCCCAATGGGCCACCGACGGGGATCGACCCCAGACCGACCGCGCATCGAGCGAGCGCTTTACCACTGGGCTACGTCCCGCCCCCTTGTGCTGAAAAGAGCATAAGACTAACGCACTCGGAAGCATGTCATGCTCGGATATTCACTTAGCCTACTTTTTAACACTGAGTTACTAAACCTCGCATCTAGTATCATGTTACATCTTACTTTTTCAGTATAAAATATATGGCAGATTATTATTATAGTTTAAGATATTAACAAAAATGTTACGGTACATTAACCATCCCTTGTGAAAAAGGTCGCGTAGGCCCTAATTCATTCCTGCCAAGCCATATACACCGTTACTACGGGGTTTGATGAGTACACGAAAACTTATTTGATACAGATCATAGTTCTATTTGTGG
This sequence comes from Gigantopelta aegis, assembly GCF_016097555.1. Lineage (NCBI taxonomy): Eukaryota > Metazoa > Mollusca > Gastropoda > Neomphalida > Peltospiridae > Gigantopelta > Gigantopelta aegis. Next base: position 39,057,174 of record NC_054700.1, on the reverse strand, counting down.
CGCATGCGCACGGCTCATTCCGACATCCATGTTTGTAGAAAATACATTTCTGTTTGGTTAGCTGCTGAATATTTGGGGTATTTTAACCCAGAATTAACATAGGAAGATGGGAACACATATACTGAATATATGCTTGCTTATATCCTTAGCATGCGGTGTTTATGGTAGGTATACAAAGCAGAGTCGCTACTATACTGTTGTTTAGTTGACAATGGCCCTATGCCAAGGTCGTCATAATCAGCTGATCACAACTTACTTAATACTTACGTGCTGTTGACATCTCGACCGTTTTATTCATTGTTACAGATATTATAAATAAATACGCCCCTCCCCCCATTGCTACTGTGTTACATTTGGATTATATATTGAGGCCTCTAGGGAGAAAATGGTACCTTGATACAGGGAAGGGAGTTACTGGTGTGTATCCCCCCCCCCCCCCCCCCCCCCATAAAGAACACTTATTCACTATTAATTATTATCAGTAGTGTGTTACTATAGAGCCACAGATGGCTGGATATTAATATAATCTGTTTTCTTTGTGATGTATTGATATGGCATTTTCAACCCAAGGAACAAAATGTTGATTTTTTGCGAGGGCTTGATGCACGGTGGATCTGGGATTGATTCCTGTCGGTGGGCCCATTGGGCTATTTCTCGTTCCAGCCAGTGCTCCACAACTGGTATAGCAAAGGCCGTGGTATGTGCTATCCTGTCTGTTGGATGGTGCATATAAAAGATCCCTTGCTGCTAATTGAAAAGAGCAACCCATGAAGTGGCAACAGCAGGTTTCCTTTCTCAATATCTGTGTTGTCCGATGCCATATAACCATAAATATAATGTGTTGAGTGCGTCGTTAAATAAAACATTTCTTTCTTTCCATTAAGCAGGGCGTTATTGCATTGGGCTTGCGGTGAACTCGTATGGAAAACTTACTTGTATGGGGGAAAATGCAGTGAACTCTTATGGAAATCCACAAGTGAACTCGTATGGAAGACAAACTCATATGGGGGAAAAGGCAGTGAACTCGTATGGAAATTACAAACTGATATATCCAATACTGTATAGCAACTTGTGTGTAGTTTTTATGCAGAGTTCGACAAATCCGCTAGCCCAACGTCCGTGGCTAATGGTTTTTAAGTTTGGGTTAGTGAGAAACGCAAAGCATGCATGCTTTGTTTACGGTTTCTGTCGCAGGAAATAAGTCTAATGACATGCATGTTTTGATTATAGGTGATTACCGTTGACACACAAGCTGCGGTTGACACGCAAATAGTTGACTGATGGGGACATAAATAAGAAGCATGTATATAAAACAAGTGTCAAAATACACATTTAAGAGAAATTTCAAAGTATATCTGCATATCCATACATCCCCATACGAGTTCACCATTATTTTTTCCTTGCGAGTTCGTTTTCCATACAAGTTTTCCATTCATACGAGTTAGTTTCCATACGAGTTCACCGCATCCCATTGCATTGATACCGCCCCTCCTCCCATTTTTTGTGCCCCTCTTCTTTCTTTTTCCACACATCCTACTATATTTTACTGCACTCAGCACAGCTATTTCAAACAGAATTTACACTTTTTTCACACATCAGTTGAAACACAATTGATCGTTATCATTACGTTTTTAACATGCTCCTATACCACTAAGGTTTCGAGCATGTCCACCCCGGGTTCGACCTCTGGAAGCCAGGGGCCCAATCCGGGGCAGACAAACACAATTGAACTGTATTTTTAACAGCCTTTGTTGTGTCCCATACCGGTATGCATTTGCATGTCTGATACACACAACAGGCTCATCGTATTTGAAACATTACACAAGAGTTCCGCAGAGTATGATTCTTAACGTTAAGTAAAACCATTAAATGAGGATTGATTAATAGATTTAAGACCATGTAGTTAGGATTTTAAATTAAAAACACGTTTTTATAAAAGAAGGTATGTAATAAATATAGAACTTCACACACATTGTTTTCGCAAGAACATACCACTCGACCCCTGTGCGGTCTCGTGGTATATATACTTGTGCAATAAATAGAAAGCAAAAACAACATATGTGAAGTTCTGTATTTTTATGCCTTCACAGATCAATTATGTGACAGCTTTTTGTACACAGCACTGCTGATTGCTGTCGCAAATTTCGAGAGATGCAATATAAATTATAATAGACATTTGGTTTGGTAATCGAAGCGTGAATTGCAGGGCCCAGTAACACAAAGCACTCGTAGCACTTACGTCAGACATATACCATACATAATGTGTGGCGTATGTCTGACGTAAGTGCTTTATGTTACCAGGCCCTGCCTTCTTAACTGGTCTCTGTACCATTACAAGTAAAGATCAATCATTTATATTTATGAATTGGTTGACTAGATAATGAACTAGAGTTGTAACACCGGTTATTCTATGGTTAGGAAATCCAACTGCAATACATGTAACGGTTCAGTTCAGCTTGTTGTTTTGACCTACATTTACTGACATGTTTGAACATGGTTTGCTTGTTTTGATCTAGCTCAGTCGGGTGAGTGCTCGCTTGAAGTGCTTCGAACCACCTCAGTGGATATATTCAAATGATTGGGTTTTTTCTCATTCCAACCAGTGCACCACAACTGGTCAAAGGCCATGGTATGTGCTTTCCTGTCTTTGGGAACGTACGTATAAAAGATCCCTTGCTGCAGTAGGAAAAATGTAGCGGGTAGAGCTGGGCGGTATTGAAATTTGAGGCTCGGTATCGATATCGGTATTTTGGGGTGATTTACCTCGGTTTCGGTACGGTATTCGGTATTGACACAATCGAGCGGTATTTTCGGCATACACGGCTTTATATACATGCATGCCTAAAATAAGGCTCACCCGCTAATTTCAAATAAATACAATTAAATTCCAAATACAGGGCTCTCGTCTGATTTATACCAACCCATTTTGCGTTCGTCAGATATATTATATATATTAGTGCTTTACTAAATGCCGGGAAATATTTTTCAATACCGAAATTTCGGTATTTTGAAATTTGCTCGGTACGGTAAATCGGTATTGACATAATACCGATACCGAACGGTATATACGGTATACCGCCCAGCTCTGGTAGCGGGTTTCCTCTGATGACTACATGATCACGTAACTACATGTCAGAATTACCAAATGTTTGACAACCAATAGCCGATGATTGATTAATCAATGTGTTTCAACAGAACAAAACAAATGTTAAACATGTACACGGTACTTGAATGTTGCTGCCTGTGCTTTTAGATTTATTGCATTGCATTATAAACCACATTAAAAGCAGGGCTTGAACTTAACGATTTGCCACCTACATGTATGGCAATTTTAAAATGTTTTAGCCATAACAGTAAGAAGATAGTAGCAATTTGTGTTAAAGCTTTGTGATTGTGTTAGATAATGTTGAGGATCATAGAAAAAATCCTTTACATTCCCTAAAAAGGTTAATGCAGCTATTTTACTTTAAAATTTCATGAACAGTCTTGGAATTTGGTTGCTATATTATATGTCTACAAGATTGACCTAATAGTAGTAAAACTGCAGTGGTTTAAAATGTATAAACCCTTGGAAAATAATGTTTACAAGATTGACCTACTAGTAGTAATACTGCAGTGGTTTAAAAGGTATAAACTGGGGGAAAATAATGTTTACAGGATTGACCTAATAGTAGTAATTGGGAAAATAATGTTTACAGGATTGACCTACTAGTAGTAATACTGCAGTGGTTTAAAAGGTATAAACTGTGGGAAAATAATGTTTACAGGATTGACCTAATAGTAGTAATTGGGAAAATAATGTTTACAGGATTGACCTAATAGTAGTAATTGGGAAAATAATGTTTACAAGATTGACCTACTAGTAGTAATACTGCAGTGGTTTAAAAGGTATAAACTCTGGGAAAATAATGTTTACAGGATTGACCTAATAGTAGTAATTGGGAAAATAATGTTTACAGGATTGACCTACTAGTAGTAATACTGCAGTGGTTTAAAAGGTATAAACTCTGGGAAAATAATGTTTACAGGATTGACCTAATAGTAGTAATTGGGAAAATAATGTTTACAGGATTGACCTACTAGTAGTAATACTGCAGTGGTTTAAAAGGTATAAACTGTGGGAAAATAATGTTTACAGGATTGACCTAATAGTAGTAATTGGGAAAATAATGTTTACAGGATTGACCTAATAGTAGTAATTGGGAAAATAATGTTTACAAGATTGACCTACTAGTAGTAATACTGCAGTGGTTTAAAAGGTATAAACTCTGGGAAAATAATGTTTACAGGATTGACCTACTAGTAGTAATACTGCAGTGGTTTAAAAGGTATAAACTGTGGGAAAATAATGTTTACAGGATTGACCTAATAGTAGTAATTGGGAAAATAATGTTTACAGGATTGACCTACTAGTAGTAATACTGCAGTGGTTTAAAAGGTATAAACTCTGGGAAAATAATGTTTACAGGATTCACCTACTAGTAGTAATACTGCAGTGGTTTAAAAGGTATAAACCCTGGGAAAATAATGTTTACAGGATTGACCTAATAGTAGTAATTGGGAAAATAATGTTTACAGGATTGACCTAATAGTAGTAATACTGCAGTGGTTTAAAAGGTATAAACCCTGGAAAAATAATGTTTACAAGGTTGAGCTAATATTGCAGAGAGTTGAAGTGCTGAGGGTTTAATAAACAAAATCACATACAGATTACTATATGTATGTACCACTTTAAAACATTTTGTCCAATTCTTTAATTTTTTATATACACACTCACAGACACGGACACAAAGTTGACCTAATTCTTCTGAGTTTACAGCAAAAACCTTTACCTGGTAGTAGTACAGGTATGTGCCACTAAAGAGAAAACATAAATGTTCACTTAAAACATTTTGTCTAATACTTTCTAGTTTTTGTAAAAACTTTCTTTACAAAAACATAACATTCATTTAAAAGTAGACACACTAAAAAAACATTATTGTCTAATACTTCCACTTTTTATTTTATTATTTTAATTTTTTTGCAGGACAACCAAGCCTTACCATTAGACCTCCATATCAAACATTGTACCTGATTGCTCCAGCGAAGCTCAACTTGAGCTGTGAGTATCACTACACGACCCGAGACAACAAGTCCGTCGTGTGGAAGAAGGACAATGTGGTCCTGTCGGAGGACCTTGATTTCAAGGTGTTCACGACGGCGAAGACGAGCGATGATAACCCCTCTCAGTCCGTGGAGGTGACGTTCTGCCAGAAAGAGGTGACGTCGTTTGCCGACGGAGGACAATATTTCTGTTCCAGACACGGTGTCGCCACCAAGTCCATTTTTGTGGAGATTATTAATGGTGAGGCTTAATTATAGTGTAGAATTTAGGTGTTTGGAAGTTATCGACTACTGATGGGGCCCATTATTAGTCCCTTGTAGACAGTACCAATGTGTCATGCAGGGATAACTCTGGGTGATCAGAAAACTTCGCCAAATCAACATTTTAAACTTCAAAAATGGCAAAACCCCAGTTATTTTGTAATAAAATAATATCTATTATATGAAATTTATTCGCAAAATTAAATTCACCAATTATTTCTAAAATGCGCAATTGGCGAATTTGCCGAGTGCCAGAAGTAGCCCTGGTCATGTGGGCACACGCTTTGCTTTATGTCACCACAGGAAAGTACAGCGCAGATTCGTTTTGCATAGAGGCGTTCGGTTTCTTCATGTAAAGTTGGTACTGGTTAGCAACATGATAGTTTAATTTCATAACTGGACTTGAGAATAATCAATCTATAGCTCTGTGGCATCAAATTTAGGAAAAAAATGGTATTTTAGACACAGTAGCTGGCAATTATTTGGATGTTGATGATTGCCACAGTATTACAGAGTCCCCTCTAGCCCTCCCCTACAACATATCAATAAGGGGAGGGGCTGGAGTTGACTCAAGCTACTCTGAGACTAAATCCAGGAGAATACGTTTTAGCTCTCCTTAGCAAGTACATTTATTGTAATACCTTTATAATGTCTTTCCATAAAGAAAATTAAGGGAAGAATTAATCACTCCCATCAGTTGTTTTTACAACGAGGTCTGCAAATAAACATAGTTTGAGAATGTGTTGAGGTTGTTGTTAAACAGACATTCCTTTCTCTTGTGTAGTGACGACCCACAAGTACATCTACATAAAGCGGGACCCAACTGGCAGCCTGCAGTGCACGCCGTCCGTGAAGGAAGGCAGGAAGCTGGAGGACATCAAGTTCTCCCTTGACTGGCAGCGCTACCACAAGAACGGCATCAAGCCCGTCGGTCAGATCGACGGACTCAAGGACCGGGTGGTTATACGCAAGCACAACTATACGTTGGAGATTCAGAAACCAAGTAAGCAGGCTAGAGATTTTCAAACATCTCTAAGCGCTACAAAATTGTAAAACCATCATAGGTTGTGATGTCACCACAGCACATGCCATAGTGACATCATAGCCTAAGTCCCGGGTCGGGCCATTGGCTATCCAGAGACCGGACCCAGGACAGACATGCTCGAAACTCTAGTGGTATATGAGCATGTAAATAAATATTGGAATTGGAATCATAGCCTACAGCACACACTATAGTGACGTTATAGCTTACGATGGTCTTACAATTTCATAGCAGTAAGATAGCTTTGAAAATATGGGCCCAGAGCTGTAACGATTAGATGCTTGATTTTTAATTGGGAGGGCGGTTGCTTAGCATGTGTTGTATTTGGTTTAATAACAATAATTAGGGAATACGGCTAGTTGGAGGAGCACCTAGGAAATGTTTTCCCTTCAAAACGGGGACAAATGTAGCTTACTTATTATTAAGTTTTCTCAAGACGAAAATTATTTCACCCTATGGGAAGGACTGATCTAAAACCAATTAGGGCATCCTAGCATTTTACTTGCCGTCGACAACGTCCCAATTTGCTGGACACAACAGCAAATAAACAGGGCAACCACGGGACATGTCCTCAGTGCATTTGAATGTCTCGTTGAGTTATGTTGGAAGTAACAGTGAGATTGTACATTATTTGATGATGGGTAATAAATAAAATACCACTTTTTTTTTTCCAGCCGGATAACATTTTTACGAAACTTGTGAACTTCTCGTGGTATCTAACCTCATTTTCGTTTGGTTACAGACTAACCTGAGAAGTTCACTAGTCTCATAAAAAAAATTGTATCTAGTGAAAACATTTTGAAGGAAACAGTTTATTTATCACTGGATGCATGTTACATTAAGTATCATGAATTAATATATCATATGGCGACCTGCATGTGTGTATTGGAATATGTACCATTTCTGTTTGACACTAAAGTGTCATAATACTCAGTGTTTTGAAGTGTTAAAATAAACACCGGACTGTTGTGTTTTTCAGTAAGGACAGATTCAGGGGAATACACATGTGCCTTTACCTTTGGCACTACCCCTGATGCCCAGCAGACCCGTTCAGTTACTGTCCCTTTCTATGGTGAGTCTCTTTAAAATCGTCTGTCAGTTCTTCAAGACTGACTGCATCAGGAGCATATAATTTGGCACATACACAGACGCACACACAGGCAGACGCACATACACACACAGACAGACATGCACACGCACGCACACACACAGACACTGGTATAACAGATTAATTAGATTTTAATAGTTTCATTGACGTGTCGTTTGTAAAATCTTAAGGAGCTGAAAAAAAAGGCTGAAAATATTTTGTGAGAGTGTATACTCTCCTCAGACATTAACATAACTTTATTGTTAAAACGTAATCATCACCATACTGGTAATAATATATATAACAATACAATTAATATCTGTTCAATGTGTAAATGTAACAGAGACATGAAATTTTCATAAAAGCACACACAGGTATCAGTGTTTAACTTAATAATATATGGCATTTAATATGATATAATTATAAAAGTTGTGAATTGCTTAACACTGGATGAAATGGTTGTAACACTTTAACACTTTGTTTTAAAATGTATTATTTTGATAATTGTTATCCCAATAGTATTTAGTAACTTTACTAAAGCAATAAGTAATACATTTATTTTCACAGATATAAAAAAATAAATGATATTCAAGGTTTTTTATCAATTTTTTCTGATCAATAATTAATAATTATTGTCAATATGAATTATTTATATTTCAGTTTTCACTATCATTAATTAATGTAAATCAAATCTAGCCTTTTAAGACGCAAATTATTGGAAATGCACCCATAAATTACCAGCTTACAGGGTGTATTTTTTAACTAACCACTAACTTTATGGGGCAGTTCTACCATCATGGTAAGGATTATTTCATGTGCACCTAATAAATAATAAATGTTTTAGAACTCTGAATGATCAATGATATACATGATTTATTCTGCATGTTTAGCTGCCCCATTTGTGAACCGGTTCGACAAGTCAAAGAATTTGATCGAGGAAGATCCGTTGACACTGCACTGCACTGTGGTTGGTCACCCCACCCCAACAATACAGTGGCAGAAGGACGGTGTGCCCATCTCGAGCCTGAACCAGACAAACATCGTGATCCAGGACAACAAGGAGACCGGGCTGAAGAATGGAACTCTCTACATCAACAAGGTCAGGTTCGAGGACAAGGGGGTGTACGCCTGTTTTGCTTTCACCCAGATGTTCAACGCGTCCGCCAACAGTACCATCCATGTCAGAGTCAAAGGTAATTGAGAGGTTGTTTGTTGCTGTAATGCAGTTTATTATTAATCATGCACCATTGTAATGTGTGGGCTTTCACCCAGATGTTCAACGCGTCAGCCAACAGTACCATCCATGTCGGAGTCAAAGGTAATTGAGAGGTTGTTTGTTGCTGTAATGCAGTTTATTATTAATCATGCACCATTGTAATGTATGGGCTTTCACCCAGATGTTCAACGCGTCTGCCAACAGTACCATCCATGTCGGAGTCAAAGGTAATTGAGAGGTTGTTTGTTGCTGTAATGCAGTTTATTATTAATCATGCACAACTGTAACATGTGGGCGGGACGTAGCCCAGGGGTAAAGCGCTTGCTTGGTGCGCGTTCGGTATGGGATCGATCCCTGTCTGTGGGCACATTGGGTTATCTCTCTTTCAAGCCAGTGCACCACGACTGGTATACTAAAGACCGTGCAGGGTTTTGTCAGAGGGTAAAACAGGTATGGTGCCATTCCCAAATATTTTGCCAATTTTGTTTTTAAGTTAACCTTTTGACAAAAGTAATTACTTTTATCATTACTATATGATTTTCTTAATCCTAACCCTAAACTTAAACCATTTTCTTTGTAGTGGAGGCCCCCTATACCCTCTGTTGACTGGTTGCATTCAACTCCATAGCGCCATACCCAAACATTTCTTTCTGGCAGAAATACTGCCATGATATGTGCCATCCTGTCTGTGGGTTGGTGTATAAAAAAGATCCCTTGCTACTAATGGAAAAAAGGTAGCAGGTTTTCTCTGACTATATGTCAAAATTACCAAATGTTTGACATCCAGTAGTGAATGTTTAATAAATCAGTGTGTTAACAAACTGTAATATGCTGCCATATATTGCTGTGCATTAGCCAATCGTTCAAGTCTGAAAACACCATCCTGGGAAGACGGGTCGGCCAGTACATAAAGTCTAAATGTCTAAAGGTACAGGTCTATTGTTGTTTTGTTTTGTTTTTCAGACAAACTAGCGGCAGTGTGGCCGTTCCTGGCCATAGTGGCGGAGGTGGTCATCCTGTGTATCATCATCTTCATCTACGAGAAGAGACACACCAAGGCCCAGCAAGATGATGATGCTGCCTGCCAGGCAACCAGGTACTAATCTTTAATCTTCACCTTACGCAATCAGGGTGACACTGCCTGCCAGGCAACCAGGTACTAATCTTTAATCTTCACCTTACGCAATCAGGGTGACGGTGCCTGCCAGGCAACCAGGTACTAATCTTTAATCTTCACCGTACGCAATCACAGTGACGCTGCCTGCCAGGCAACTGGGTACTAATCTTTAATCTTCACCTTAAGCAATCAGGATGACGCTGCCTGCCAGGCAACCAGGTACTAATCTTTAATCTTCACCTTACACAATCAGGGTGATGCTGCCTGCCAGGCAACCAGGTACTAATACGCAATCAGGGTGATGCTGCCTGCCAGGCAACCAGGTACTAATCTTTAATCTTCACCTTACGCAGGATGATCCTGCCAGGGTGACGGGTGACTGCCTGCCAGGCAACCAGGTACTAATCTTTAATCTTCACCTTACGCAATCAGGGTGACGGTGCCTGCCAGGCAACCAGGTACTAATCTTTAATCTTCACCGTACGCAATCACAGTGACGCTGCCTGCCAGGCAACCGGGTACTAATCTTTAATCTTCACCTTAAGCAATCAGGGTGACGCTGCCTGCCAGGCAACCAGGTACTAATCTTTAATCTTCACCTTACACAATCAGGGTGATGCTGCCTGCCAGGCAACTGGGTACTAATCTTTAATCTTCACCGTAAGCAATCAGGATGACGCTGCCTGCCAGGCAACCAGGTACTAATCTTTAATCTTCACCTTACACAATCAGGGTGATGCTGCCTGCCAGGCAACCAGGTACTAATACGCAATCAGGGTGATGCTGCCTGCCAGGCAACCAGGTACTAATCTTTAATCTTCACCTTACGCAATCAGGGTGATGCTGCCTGCCAGGCAACCAGGTACTAATCTTTAATCTTCACCTTACGCAATCGGGGTGATGCGCCTGCTAGGCAACCAGGTACTAATCTTTAATCTTCACCTTATGCAATCACAGTGACGCTGCCTGCCAGGCAACCGGGTACTAATCTTTAATCTTCACCTTACGCAATCAGGATGACGCTGCCTGCCAGGCAACCGGGTACTAATCTTTAATCTTCACCGTACGCAGTCAGGGTGACGCTGCCTGCCAGGCAACCAGGTACTAATCTTTAATCTTTAATCTTCACCTTACGCAGTCATGGTGATGCTGCCTGCCAGGCAACCAGGTACTAATCTTTAATCTTCACCTTACGCAATCAGGGTGACGCTGCCTGCCAGGCAACCGGGTACTAATCTTTAATCTTCACCTTACACAATCAGAGTGACGCTACCTGCCAGGCAACCGGGTACTAATCTTTAATCTTCACCTTACACAATCATGGTGACGCTGCTTGCCAGGCAACCGGGTACTAATCTTTAATCTTCACCGTACGGTATCACGGTGACGCTGCCTGCCAGGCAACCGGGTACTAATCTTTAATCTTCACCGTACGCAATCAGGGTGATGCTGCCTGCCAGGCAACCTGGTACTAATCTTTAATCTTCACCTTACGCAATCATGGTGATGCTGCCTGCCAGGCAACCTGGTACTAATCTTTAATCTTCACCTTACGCAATCATGGTGATGCTGCCTGCCAGGCAACCGGGTACTAATCTTTAATCTTCACCTTGCGCAATCATGGTGATGCTGCCTGCCAGGCAACCGGGTACTAATCTTTAATCTTCACCTTACGCAATCATGGTGACGCTGCCTGCCAGGCAACCAGGTACTAATCTTTAATCTTCACCTTACGCAATCAGGGAGACGCTGCCTGCCAGGCAACCAGGTACTAATCTTTAATCTTCACCGTACGCAATCAGGGTGACGCTGCCTGCCAGGCAACCGGGTACTAATCTTTAATCTTCACCGTACGCAATCAGGGTGACGCTGCCTGCCAGGCAACCGGGTACTAATCTTTAATCTTCACCTTACGCAGTCAGGGGGCGGGACATAGTTCAGTGGGACAGCGCTTGCCTGATGCGCAATCGACCTAGGATTGATTCCTGTCTGTGGGCCCATTGGGCTATTTCTCGTTCCAGCCAGTGCTCCACAACTGGTTTAACAAAGGTCGTGGTATGTACTATCCTGTCTGTGGGATGGTGCATATAAAAGATCCCATGCTGCTAATCGAAAAGAGTAGCCCATGAAGTGGCGACAGCGAGTTTTCTCTCTCATGTCTGTGGTCCTTAACCATATGTCCTATGCCATATAACTGTAAATAAAATGTGTTGAGTACATCGTTAAATAAAACATTTCCTACCTTTCTTAAGCAATCAGGGTTTCTGCCAGGGGGTACGGAGGGTAAACTTATGTCCCCTAAAATCTTGGATGTTTTCTTTACAGTTTTCAGATAAATGATAGTAAGAGAACTGCTGTTTATAATTTGACAAAGCACATGAACTGCAATGGTTAATTTCAAACCCATTACTCTTTCCTTGACAAAGGGTGTGAGGCAGAAAATTTGGAATAAGAGTGATGGTTTATTTACCTTTTTTTAAATGATACTATCCTTAGGAAGGTGTCTTGTATATATTTATAATATGGTAATCCCATTACAAACTCATGAATTAAAAACATTAAAAAAATTTAAAACAAGTTTTACACTTTATAGATTTTGTTTTCATATACAACTCATACAGATGATAATAAACTTAACAAACATTTTCTTCCAACATCCAACAATCATTGCACATTGTAGTCATTTCATTGTAGTCTGACTTTGCCAAATCTTCCGCGCAGGGCAGAATAAAATAATGATGTAGAACTTTGTGTTTTCTTTTAACTTCCCATTGGTTGTTGGGATGTTCGGAAAAGTCTATTAACATAAGAGAAATTACCATTGGTTTAAGGTCAGGCTAAGTATTCCGAAAAAAGAAAATGATCCAAGTTTTCTACATTTTTATATCACTGTTGTATTTTGTTTTAATGGCTGGCTTTTTTTAATTGCAGTACGAATGCGTCGGACACTAAAGGGAAGGAAGTAAGACAGCGTAACGTGCGTGCTTGATAGGTGACCCCACCCAACACTCTACTGCCAGACTTGACTTCACTGCTCCCTCCTCACTGTATTCCAGGTGTGGACCAGTCGATCAATTATCTCCCAATGAATCCAGTTTTCTGACTGGTCTATAAATTATCTTCCCTGTAATCGGTAATGGATCAGTGTATGAATGATCTCCCCTGTTTCCTGTTTCATACAGACTTGTTTGAGTTTTTTTCCTCACTGTAAAACCTTTTGTTAAGTACATCTCTGATGTATATGTGGAAAATATTTTTAAACAGTTTTTTTGTGTGTGTTATTTGTGGAATAGATGGATGATCCAAATGAATATTGCACTCGTTACCAAGACTTATTTTAATTCCCATTTGATTTGTTGATAATATTTTTAGAAAATACATTATGACAAAAAATATGATCACGTTGAGGATTTTTTTTTGAAATAAATGGTGTGATTGACCGAATTTTAAAGATGGAGGAACACTTTCTTGGTTGTAGTTTTGGGATTTTTTGTAATATTTCAGTTTTGTTTGTTTAGACGAAAAACAGGAAGCCTTTTCTCTGAACAGGTCATTGTTTAGCATGTAAACTTACAACATTCACACCATTGATTAATGCTGGTCGGGTGTGTGTGCAGGACTTTTAAGCAGAGGGGTCTAGACTGACAAGAGAAAGGGGTCGAGTCATGCTCCTCCCTGAAAATATATTGGGGAATTTTTTTTTGCTTGAGCAAGGAGGGGGTTCGACCCCCAAAACCCTCCCCCTGCACACGTGCCTGCTGGTGGAATCAAAGGAATAGACCTTCCTGGCAACCAAGATTTTGTGTTTGTCATTCTTCAAGAACTTGATCAGGGTTTCCGGCAGAAAAAAATCAGGGTTTCCCCCCAAAAAATGATGGGGAGATCGACCGGCGGAGGGGGGCGAAGCCCCTGACTGCGCGTCGCGAGCTGGGGGTCTTAGGGCAAAACAGCTAGACAATTAACATATTCTCTCTACCTAGCATTTTGTTAGAAATGTTATGCTAAGAGCTAAAAATTACCTTAAAAACCCCCACTGCTCTACATATTGATGAGTGGGATATCCCCCCCCATGTAAAAATCATGAGGGGGGTAAACCCCCACCCCCCACCCCCCCTCTGTATGAAACCCTGTTGATCATCTTATAGTCATTAAGACACATTTAACATATCCCTTTACACATTAGGCAAAGTGCAAGTTCAAACTTCACAAATGTGTCAAATATTCACTTGTTTCTTTAGGCTGTCGTGTATTCTGTGTTGTTTACTTGATATCTACAAGTACTTGTATATGTAGTTGGATTTTCAGAGCAGAGCAGAATTAATGGGGACGCTGTTATTCATTTTATTTTTATGATACACATGGAGTGTTGCTGATGGAGACTGAGAGACAAGTTGTTGTGAATGTGTGAGAGATCATTATGTACAGGTGTGTGCATGCATGATTCATCTGTGATGCTGATTTCCCCCGTTTTCAAATGTGATACCCATTTTAACATTTAACCAGAATTCTCTCCCTTTTGTTCAGTGTGTCGCTGTTTAAGCACAAGATTATCTCCCTAAGACGGAAGTCTCTGATGAGGTCGGAGTTTTTTTGTCACGGAGAGCTATGCTTTGAACCTTCAGTGTATGCAAGCAAGCGTTAAGAGGATTAGGTTAGATTCATAAAATACGCTCAATTAATGCATTTTAGAGATTGCACAGCTCTGTACTGTAATGTTTTCATCAGTTGTAATTAATAAAAATACTGTGTAATAATTAAATTATAAATTGTAGCCTATTTCAGATGGTTTGGCCCTAATTGGTCATGAATTCTTTGTTATGTTAAATCCTGAGGTTTGCAGTTTGTAATTTAGCTATGACCTCAGTTTTTATAATATTCATGCACTCCGTTTGGTATAGTGTATAATGTTACGTAGTTAAGAGCACTGTATGTGTTGTGTTTAGTTACCTTGGTATGCAGTTAACCAGATATTGTGTTAGCTGATGGTGTTAAAACTTGTGTATAATATACAGACTTTGTTTTTGAAAAACCTAAGAGCATGATAGATCACACTGTTTCAAATGACAAGAAGATAAGTCACACTCTTCCAAATACTTGGGGACGAATTCACAAATCCTGTTTTTCTTAAACGCAGGTTTTTAAGCATAGTAAATGTATGTAGTTATATGCGTGTAACACCTAAACAGACCTTGTAAATTTGGCCCCTGGTATACTATTGCACCCATCAAATCGAAGTTAGAGGCATTCACCCCTCAAAAACAATAGTCTGAATTTAGTTACATCTATAAGATACTTGCTTGCATTGTTTCGATTGGTAGACATAGCCCTTACGTTTGAATAATGATACCTTGGGGCAACTGAAACCAGATTTGCATCTTTTAACAGGATAAGAATATTTTTCTAGTACATTCATAAAATTGGCTAGTTGCACATGAATTTACTTGTAATTTTATTTATACAAATATACTTAAAACAAATATAAATACAAATTGGAGGGACAAGTTTACAATGTGACTGGGTTTGTGGGATTTTTTTGACTGAAAAGCACCTTAGCTGGAATAATAAACAAACCGTAAGTACCAAAAAATTTATTTTATTTTATTTCGAAATGCATCATACATAAATTTGCTTTGAGCATCTTGTTGTCATCCGTTGTGTGTGGAGTAGAATGGTACTGCTTTGTGTTAATGTTCCAGCACAATAACCTAAATTCTACCTCATAACCCACTTAACCATAGTCCACACACACATGCATGCTAATTTGGAGGTATCATTACGGTTGCTGCAGCAAGCAACTATAACTGTTTGGATTGAGGCGTTTTCAATCGTTAATGTTTGTATAGAGTAACCTAAGATGAGATAAATAACCATTTAAAAAAGTGACAAATGATTTGTTTATTATTAGTTTGGTTTCGTGTATTGTGCAATGCCGAAATAAGCATTTTCCATCATTAAGAAAAGTATAATTCTAAACACCAGTTTGTAGCTTTAGTTTCACTTCTATATGTTGCAATACTCGAGAGCATAACATTTGAAACTGATTATTATTTAATTTTTATTTTTCTGTGCTAATAAATAAGATATGTGTTGTATATATGGTATTCAGATATGGTTTTGTTGATTCCTTATTTTATGTATTCAAGAAAAGATTACATGGGGATGGACTCATTATTACTAATAATAATATTGTGCAGTGAACATTCAGACCTATTTTATGGGTTCTATGTTTGGTTAGTTCTGCTGGTGGTGGGTATTAAAAGAAAATCCCTCCTCCCAGATCCACCCCATGTAATCTTTTCTGAAACAGTTATAAGCCATTTTTACATATAGGTCAGTTGATAGTGATTCGTGTGCGAGTGTAGCTTATTTACGCTGAATATCTTAGTCTGCTTAGGGACAAGTAATCGGTACTTTTGATACAGTTATTACAGTATTTCATATTGTCTACATCTTAAATGGTTTTCACTTCTTCTTTTTTTTCTTTTTCTTTTTCTTTTGGGTCTCATGTTTGTTCTTTATAGTTGTAATGTTGATCAGGAATATAATACATTGTGTGAATTGCATTTTGTTTCCTAATTAAATATTTTATTGAAATGAGGGAAAAAAATGTTGACAAGTAAATATATTTTGTGTAGGCATTACAATTGATGTATTTCATGATTAATGTACATGTATGCAATGTGGTTTCTGTTTTAGATTATTATTATACATTGGGGGGTTTTTCACTTCCGATTCTTTTTCTTTTTTTTTGCTTTTTGCTTTTAGATTACACAGAAGTATTGTTTCATTCTAAGTTTATTCTATGTATGGTAATAAAATGAATAGCTAATGTTATTTAAAGATTGACAGTACCAGTACATTTAAGAAATTGTATTTTACAAATTCAGAACTAGCTCTGGGTGAGCTACATTTTGCCTAATTATCTTTTTAAAAAAGAAAGAAAAAAAGAAGCAGAACCATAGTTATTATTCAACAAAATGCCAATTATTACATGAAATGAGTTTGCCAAATTGAAATAAAATTCATCAGTTGTTCCTAAAATTCACAATTGTTGAATTTCGCGAGTGCCAGAGCCAGCCCTTCTATTTAAAATGTGCATTAACCCAGTGAATGGATGGCAATATTATTACATTGGTAATTACCCAAAAAAAATTTTTAACAGAAAATAAGGAATTTGGAGAACAAAAGGGCATATAGGGGTTGTTTTTTTTTTTTTTAAAGAGAATGTTTTGAAGTCTTTAGAAGATATTTGTCCACCATCATAGATTTATTATGCAGAGAGTGAAACATATCATTGTTTATTTTTTGATAATAAATACACTCCTAAAGTAAACAATACTGGGGATGCTGTAAATAGTACATTTGTTAAATAAATTATTCCTGCTTTCTTATGGCAGTCTTAGGAGTTCACATAGTTGATCCAGGTTTGTCTGGCATAGTGGGTTGTGGGTGAGTGAGATTCACCTTCAGATGTTGATCAGCAGTGGTGGAAGGTCTTGATACCAGTGTATTGGTTGAATGGGATACTGTGTTTAATTCTTGGCATTCAGTAGAGCATCGGCACAAGTTGTTGATACAAGTGTATTGGTTGAATGGAATAAATATTTAATTCTTGGCATTCAAAAGAGCATTGGTACAAGTTGTTGATACCAGTGTATTGGTTGAATGAGATAATGTGGTAAACTCTTGGCTCTCGCGTCCATGCTGGTTCAAATTGTTGATACCAGTGTAATGTTTTAATGACATACTGTGGTTGATTCTGGGCTTTCACATCCATGATGCTACAAATGGTTGATACCAGTGTATTGGTTGCATGAGCAACTGGGGTTGATTCTTAGCTTTCATATCCATGGTACAAATGGTTGATACCAGTGTATTGGTTGCATGACATACTGTGGTTGATTATTTGCTTTCACATCCATGGTAGTTCAAATGGTTGATACCAGTGTATTGGTTGCATGAGCAACTGTGGTTAATTCTTAACTTTCACATTCACTGTGGTTCAAGTTGATGATACCAATGTATAATAAAACTATTGTTTAAATAATGATACTGTGGTTGATTATTGGCTTTCAGAGGAAGCATTTATCCTCTTAAAAATGTTTCAGCTAATTTAAACAAGGTTCTTCTTTCTCCCCCACACACCTCAACCCTCCAAATTTCAGTCTTGACCAACCAGTTTGGGGGTTTTTTGGAATGTTTTTTCCCCCCTCAGTATTTCATAGCCAGTCTTGAGTTATTCTAGCATGTGCTTTTTAAATCCGTTCTTGG
Source organism: Gigantopelta aegis (assembly GCF_016097555.1). NCBI lineage: Eukaryota > Metazoa > Mollusca > Gastropoda > Neomphalida > Peltospiridae > Gigantopelta > Gigantopelta aegis. The sequence goes on along the minus strand of NC_054700.1, from coordinate 39,039,077 downwards.
ATAGCATGCTGCCTAAAGGCCCGTGGTGGACAATTGTTTGCTTCATCAGTGTCCCACCATCATTTTGACCAGGCATCTAAATTCTCACGTAGGCTTACTGATGGGTAGTCACTAGTGGGTAGATATTGTTCTGTTATTTCTTGGGCCGGTTTGGCCAGAAACTAAACCAAATGTGTGTACTCCCAGAAAGAGTGTACTCCGGTAGCATGCTGCTAGTGGGTTATTGGTGGACCATCATTGGTTTCATCCTTGATGCACCATCATTTGTTACACGTTTAAAATCCATTCTCAGATAACCTGATGAACAATCGTGACTTCCTAATTATGGCTATCCAGCCCATGATGGTTTACTGGTGGTCACTCATTGGTCTTTGGTATCAGCAGTCTGTTGCTCATTAACTGATGTTGGTGTGTCTGGTATTCACCACTGGGCCAGTGTATTGATACTATCTGGTTTGGTGAACAGAGTAACAAAATGGCTTTTCCACCGATGTTGTGTGTGATCATTTCATTTTATTCAATCATCCTTTACGTGTGAACTCATTTGTGAGATAACAGTTGATTTTTAACAAGAATTTGAAAACCTAGGAAATAACATGATGGTTTGTGCTTATAAATGTTTCATTTTAAAAAGAACGAATGTTTAAAAGACCCTGCAGCAAATTATTTAAATTGAGGTTAATTTTTACGTCGAGACTGATTCAAATTATGTTTCAATTGGGCAATCCATTGCTCACTTTGTAATGTTTGCTAATTTTCTTACGGCCCTCCAATGTCTAAAACATTTAGTGTCGTAACAAGAAATAATAAAGCAAGATGATGAAAAGTCAAATTCAGAAACACTAGCCATTTTCTTTGAATGTTCATTGTCTTTTACTGCAATAATTTATAAGCACAGACCGAGAGTAAATCTGGTAATACTGGTAATGATTAGATGATGATGATATGTACTGTACTGTGGACAATGGCCTACAAAAGATGCATGCTGTTTTAACTTACTATACTGTATATATCGATTGTTTTGTTACTTTTTAAAAACAACTTTTTGCATGTCGGTGTCGCCTAATGCATTTAAAAAAAATAAAAAATCATGAAATGTGTGTAGCAGAAATGAATAACAAATAAATGTGCATTTGTTTCTAGAATTCTGTATTCAGAAAAAGAAACTGGTTACTGGAACTGCCGAGATAGAAAAGGGTGAAGACGAAACACTTAATACACCTGTAGTGATGGCAGCTAACATATTCAGTGTCTCTTCACAAAGATAGTCGAAGCATCCTGAATTTATTACTCTCATATATATATCACATTATTTTGTGAAGAAAATCATCCTGTATTTTAAGTTTCAAAGAGACGTATGGATACCCTACCACTCAGAATGTCCAGTATGCAGTTGTCTGATTTTTCATATTTAAAACAATATATATATATATATATATATATTGTACTTATTTGTGGAAGATTCAAGCAACTTGCATGTGCATGCCCCAGCTAACTAAATTGATTGTCCAGGATAAAGGTTTATTGTTGGTTAAAGTGAAATCGGTTTAGTAACGTTTTCATCTTCCTACCGAGTGGTTAAAACATGTTCCAGGTGGGAGTCCGTCTCTTCTACTGGATTTGATGATGTAGTTGTTAAGTAATCGGACTTAAGGCTGGTAGGTACTGGGTTCGTGTCCCAGGACCGACTCCTATACCTTTAACAGTTTAATGGATAGATGCATTGCCACTGCATCGACTTCTCTCACTGATCACCAACATATAGTCCAGATAGCTGGAGTGTGTGGATGTAAGTAGGCACAGAAATAAGTTGAAATGAAAGTCTGTATGGAGATACAAATCAAGTCTTATGAACCTACCAGCCTAAAGTCCGATGACTTGACCACTACAGTACAGACACTACAGCACTGAGGCAGGTCTTCAGTGTGGTTACAATGGGTCAACTTTCAGGTGGTACAAGTCATCTTCAGTTACTTGCCCTTGTAGAAGACTTGCACATGTCTTTGTTAGGTGTTTCTTGTGTTAGTCGTTTTTAACTCTTATTGCTGTATATATATATATTATGATTATTGTGTATAAGTGCTTTCAAACTGGTATTTTTCAGCGATTTTTTTTTTTTTTTTTTAATATATATAAGAAAACTGATTACCTGCTTGTTTTTTTATGTGATAGTTGTTGTTTGACGTTAGTTATCTACTTGTGTTATTGGACTGATTTTAGACGTTTTACCCTTTCTCTCTCGGAGTTCTTCTGTGACCGTGTCACAGCTATGGTGTAGAATAATCTCTCTGTGAAATAGATTTTACTTTGTATCTGGCTGTACGTACTTGTAGTAGCTGTTATTGAGTCGATTTTCAAATTATATATTATGTACAGATTCCATGATGGTTCAAAGTTGAAACAAGATGATGCATTTTTCGTAAAATCAAATCGTTTATTTTATTTTTTTCTTCCCAACATTTACTGGATAGTTGTTTTGTCCATATTCCCAACTGTCTTTTTTAACCCAGTGCTTGTCACCATGCTTTTGTAACAAAACGCACATATATCTTATATAATATGTAATGTATAGACAAACCAATACATATACAGTGAAACTGGTCTAAACCAGCCAAATTTCATGATCCCAAATGTTCTCAATTCTAAAACAAGACCCTCTGAACACCAGATTCTGTCTAAATCAGATATTAGGTGCCCCACCCCCCACACCCTGACCATGATCCGGTTTAGACAGGTTTCACTGTTGTAATATAAAACATTAGTTAAAATCTAGTTATAGAAATGTTATATAACACTGTCCACTCATCCTAGTTAGAGTTGTTTGTTTTTGTTTTTTAATAGTTACTAGATAGTTACTTTTGTCTATAATACAAACTGTCTTTTAACTATTTCCTGCTGTAACCTGAGACCACCCAATACCCTTGCTGTTGGCAAAATTAGTTCAAATATTTTACAGGGCTCACACGTAAAAAGATTTTGGTTCAGCCAATTTTCACATATGGAAAGTATTTTCTTAAAAAATAAATCGGAAGGGCTAATTAAAAAAAAAAAAATTATTAGCCAATTATTAAATGTTGTAGCCACTTTGTATGAAAATGAGCAATTGGCTAATTTGGCACAGGTACGGGTGAGCCCTTATTTTTGGGAGATTTCAAGACTAATATGACGGTGGCCAAATACATACTTAAATTTGGATTGAAATAAGGGGTTTGCTTTATGGATTGAAATAAGGGGCTTCCATTGGGATGCAGTTGCTGCTTGCAGTGGATCAGAAAAGACATAGCAATAGGCAGCATTGACTGTTATACAGCAGGTAGAAAGTTACGCCTAAGGTATTCCACCCCTATTTGCCAGACCCAGACGCATATAGTTTATACAGATGGATGGAAATCTGAAGTACGGTCCAACCTGTGTCAAGCAGCCATCAAAAGGAGTATCAAACACTGGCTTTTTAAGACAGGTGGCTGCTTAATACAGGTCAGTTTGTACTATACTAGACGAGCTGGGAGAAAATATTTTAATGTGGCATCTTAAAGCAGATGGATGCTTAATACATGTGGCCGCTAGAACAGATTTCACTGTATAAAGCTGTTCAGTTTTCAGCATGGCAGAGTAGTGAGCAGAAATGCATGGGCTCAGAAGCATTGAATAATGCAGTTAAAAAGATTGATACATGTTGTGAACAGTGTCGAATCTACCCTAAAATAAGGGAAAGCTGGTAAAAATATGTATATTATATAAGAATCGGGACACAGTGATTTATATAGTCTTTTTCAGCTAAAAAAATAATGGCACTAAAAAGGGGCAGTTTTAATGTTTTTGTAACCTCTGGCTCCTCCCTGCCCACTACCGGTAGATTGGGCCGTGGTGACCATGTTACAGGATGTTCTAGTGATCAGGTTTCTCATTTAGTTAGTTAGTTAGTTGGTGGTCTTCTCATGTCTGTACAGATCGGGCATCTTCACAAAGTCCTCTTTCCTTACATATATTATTATTTGTATGTATTGTGCACTATGTACATTTGATTTAATAAAAATGGTGATTCACATATCGATTGTTTTATGAATTCATTTTGATACTCGTTCCAGCCAGTGCACCACAACTGGTGTAACAAAGGCTGTGGTATGTACTATCCTGTGGGATAGTGCATATAAAAGATCCCTTGCTGCTAATCGAAAAGAGTAGGCCATGAAGTGGTGAAAGCGGGTTTCTTCTCTATATATGTGTGGTCCTTAACCATATGACTGCCGCCATATAACCGTAAATAAAATGTGTTGAGTGCATTGTTAAATAAAACATTTCCTTCCTTCCTTCATTTTGATACTGGTTCCAACCCACCACTGGACCGTGTCTTGATTCTCCAGATTTTCTCTGTCCCTCTATTGTTCTAGCTCAGTTGGTAAAATGATCAATCGAGGTGCTCAGATGCTAGGATTGAACCACCTCTGTGGACCTAATAGGGTTCTTTCCTGTTTCAGCTAGTGCCCCAAGACTTATCACAGCTGTGGTATGTGCTGACCTGATAGTGGGAACACACTTTATAACAGATCCTGGTACATCACAGCTGTGGTATGTGCTGACCTGATGGTGGGAAAACACTTTATAACAGATCCTGGGGTATCACAGCTGTGTTATGTGCTGACCTGATGGTGGGAAAACACTTTATAACAGATCCTGGTGTATCACAGCTGTGGTATGTGCTGACCTGATAGTGGGGAAACACAATAACAGATCCTATGACTGATAGGGAAATGTTACCTCTGAATACACAGAATTATCAGATGTTTGACATCCAATAGCCGATGATTAAAAACAAAACAAACTTTATTGCACATCTCTCTTGATGACAAAAAAAACTGACAGAAACACTACTATAAATTATAAACCATTTTTATTAAAACATCAACTGCAGCAAGAAAAAATGCTCTCTTTGAAGCACATAATACACATTTAATCATTAATTAATACAAATTAAGCATGTCATTAATAAATCATTAATTAATACAAATTAAGCATGTCATTAATACAAATTAAACATGTCATTAATACAAATTAAACATGCCATAAATACAAATTAAACATGTCATTAAAGGGACATTCCTGAGTTTGCTGCAATTTTTAAGATGTTCTCGACTAACGTAATTATATATCAAATATATTTTTCTGCATAAAATATTAGTTGCTGTATATTAAACGTGTTTCTGATCGTTCTAATATTTGTACTAGGTTAACTTCAATTTTATTTCTTAAAATACTTTTTTTTTTTTTTCGTACGTACAAAATTATTTAAAGACGAAATCCAGTTTGGGCTTCTTACAAATATTAAGATGACCAGAAACACATTGAATATACATACACTGATATTCTAAACAAGAAAATATATTTAATATGTAAATTTAATTGTAGAAATATTTAATTTTTCGGAAACATCTTACAATGCAGCAAACCCAGGAATGTCCCTTTAATACAAGTTACGCATATAATACACACATTATTATCAGTCTTATTTTATTTTGAAGTGACTATCATTCTATTGTCTATCCTAATTCACCTACCATTAACAATCCGATTGGCACGTTTCGACAAAGGTATCAGATTGGCACAGCAACATATATGTTGTCTACTCCAGCACTTTTAAACTAAAAAGGTTACTTTTTCATATAAATTTATTCTCACTAGAAAGTCATCTAATAACACATTTTAAAAGCAAAATGGACATAGCAGAAATGGTGAGGGGTTGGGGAGTTGAACAAAGTCAAATGCAAGAGTTGATAAGTTGAGGAAGAAGAAAAACCAAAAAGCAAATTAAAAACTTAGATGGGAGTATATTCAGTAGCCAATTATTAAATTTCTCTTGCATTCATTACAATTTAACATTATCCCATTGGTCCAGCAGCAGCAATGCGAGTTTGTTCATTTCTCGATGTACGTAAAAAATAATATTGGGGAGTGTCGTATCTGATGGTTAAAAATTAATAAATATTTTTGGCAGGTACTGCCATATTGCAACTTATTATTCAATTATTCAAAATAAAATATAAACTTTTAGTGTTATTACTGTTTTAAATTTAATTATAATGATTGTCTTGTTATGGGGTATGAACCAAAAAATAATAATCCACAAACTTTGACTCTTTTTTTTTTTTTTTTTTTTTTCCATACCCCAATGTAAAAGAAATAACAAACAATTCTAAAGTGATTAATAAATTAATGTGCTCTAGTGGTGTTTTGCAAGAAGGGATACATGTCTGAGTAACTGGCCTTGGCTATATTGTGGTTAAGCCATCGGACATAAGGCTGGTAGGTACTGGGTTCGCAGTATGGTACCGGCTCCCACCCAGATCATGTTTTTATGTCTATGGTAGGTGTGAGACCAGTACACCCGTTTCTCTCTCACTAACCATTAACCCACTGTCCTGGACAGACAGACCAGATAGCTGAGGTGTGTGCCCAGGACAGCGTGCTTGAACTTTAATTGGATTATAAGCACAAAAATAAGTTGAATTCAATGAAATGTCTGTACAATATCCCGAGTCGAGTGGCATCAACAAACAATCCACAGAGGGAAACTGCGGACTGATCCTCTGCCAAACCCAAACTGACACTATCTTGGTGTAGACTATACCATAGTTCAAGCCTTGGGGTATTTTCTTTTTAAGTTGAATTGTGTTACAACTACCAAAAAAGAAAAACTAAAAAAACATTTTTTTTTTTTTTAAAACCCAAAACCCACAAAGCCCCACCAAGATGCATGTAGTGATGGAAGGAAGGAAATGTTTTATTTCATCACGCACTCAACACATTTTATTTACGGTTATATGGTGTCGGACATATGGTTAAGGACCACACAGATATTGAAAGAGGAAACCCGCTCTCGCCACTTCATGGGCTACTCTTTTCGATTAGCAGCAAGGGATCTTTTATATGCACCATCCCACAGACAGGATAGTACATACCATGACCTTTGTTACACCGGTTGTGGAGCACTGGCTGGAACGAGAAATGGCCCAATGGGCCCACAGATGAGAATCGATACCAGACCGAGCGTGCATCAAGTGAGCGCTTTTACCACTGGGCTACATCCAGCCCCCATGTAGTGATGGAGTTTACCAGATGGGCTACTCAAAAGTTTGTTGGTGAAATGGTATGGTTTACAGTACCTAACAATCGGTGGATATTTGAATGAAACATTGTAGCATATAGTGTACCAGCATGGAAAAAAACAACATGTAAGTTTAATGTCATGTTTTGAGATTAATTAAACTATACATCTCTGGCATCAGATATAGGAAAAAGTGTTATCCACTAAAATTAAACAGTGGATCAAGTGCAGCGGAGACATTTTCTGATGTTTGTGAAGTACTTTGTTACTCCATAAAAGGAATTATTTGTATATTCTGAATGTAGGTAATAAAAATGAAAACATACAGAGACCAAAAACACGATTCTCACAAATAAAAAAATCTGATTTGTATATTGCATCGAAGTTGTCTGTAACTTGAAGTGTTTTACTCTCCAGTAAACACCTTAGTTCAAAAGAAAACATTTTCAGAGAAGAAAAACCAGGTGATGTATACTTTTTGTTTACTACTGTAATATACAGCATTCTTTATTGTATTGTTTTATTGTATAGCTCAGTCGGTTGAGTGCTCACTTGAGTCACAGGATCGAACCACCTCGGTGGATCCATTCAACTGATTCGGGGTTTTCTCGTTCCAACCAGTGCACCACAACCGAACAAAGGCCGCAGTATGTGCTTTCCTGTCTGTAGGAAAGCGCATATAAAAGATCCCTTGCTGCATTAGGAAAAATGTAGCAGGTTTCCTCTGATGACTACAAGTCAGAATTACCAAATGTTTGACATCCAATGGTGTCATTAAACAAAACCAACAAATGCTGGCAAGGGAAATTTTAAAAAGGAGAAAATAAATGAATGGGAATCAATGGTACACTATACAAAGATTAGAGAAACTTGTTGAGCATTAGTGAGTCACAGGATGGATTGACTACTACGACAGGCTAGAAAAGTACCAAACTTGGTAGCAAGGAATATTTATAAAAGCAGAAGGGGGATTGACTGTACACTTTACAAAGATTTTGGAAACTTGTAAAACTAGTGAGTCACAGGGTACATCAGTAGATCAGTAGTGTGTTTAATATCATGTATAGTTTAGAGAGGGCCTCATGGGAGACCAGTCACCTTGTACTGAATGTGTTTACCCTCTGAAAATAAAGAATTTTATTATTATTATTTTAATTATTATTATTACAACAGGCTAGAAAAGCAAGAGAGAATCATAAATATACAGAACTTCACATACTTTGTTTTCGCTTCCTGTTTATTGCACGAGTTTATTTTGCGCAAGAATATATACCACGAGACAGCATAGCGGTCGAGTGGTATGTTCTTTCGCAAAATAAACAATAATCTATCATCAAAACTCCTTTCATGGATGTACTTAACGTTAAGAATCATGCTCTGGGGCAGCCTTGTGTAATGATTCAAATACGATGTGACATCATTTGTAAATCATATATGACGTCAGTAAATAAAAGGCGCTAACTGTAATAAAAAGAAAAAGGGAATTCCCCATTTACAAGTTCCGGTCTGCATTGCACATATGTGCAATACAAAATAAATTTATTGCACGGTTTTAAATGTCTTTATCACTATAGTAAGATTGAATAGGTATGTAATAAAGTGTATGAACCCTTCCAGTGAGAAAACATGTGAAAAGATGTTTTAATCACTTACGATCATGATAATCATGATAAATATGAGTAGGAACTAGTTAAAGTTAAAGCTTGTTTTTAATTAATGACAACACTAGAGCACATCGATTTATTAATCATCGGCTATTGGATGTCGAACATTTGGTAATTTCTGTCTCGTAGTCTTAGAGGAAAAACGCTACATTTTTCCATTAACAATATGGGATTTTTTATATGCATTTTCCCACAGACAGGACAGAACATACCACGATCTTTGATATAACAGTCGTGGTTCACTGGTTTGGACGGGGGAGGGGGGGGGGGAATGCAATCAGAGAATGGGTCCACTGAGGTGGTTCGTTCTTACGCTGCATTCGCCTCAGGTAAGCACACTACCAACTGGGAAGGTAACCATCTGCTAATTTGCATAAAATAAGTTAATTACTAGTATGTCAATTAGGCATTAATATGTGCCGGTAGTTTTAAAGATAAACTGTTAGTGGTTCCATAGTCATATCTTTGCACCAGACCAGGTCCACAGGATATTAATACAATCTTTTTTTTTTTTTTTTTCTTTTTTAAATTCATAATCATACAGTTAATACAATAACTTTACATAACAGATCCAATGTTTATAAATAAATATATGAATGTAAAATGTATATATATATATATATATATGTCATTATCCCAGGCTAGTTTCATCTCAGTCCACAGTTACCTCAAATCTTGGACCATTTTGTTCGTTCCCTTCAACATCGAGATAACAACGTTTGACTGCATATATATAATTAATCCTTGAATAAATTGTGACATATAGACCAGAATTTTACAAACTTATCATAATTGCAACAAGAGAATGCCACACTTTTTGTTATATTATAATATAGACTCGGCTCCTTTTGTATCCATGTAAAATCTGGGATGAGACACTTTAAATGACTTTTAAATATTAACTGTTTAGTTATTAATATAATAGCATTAATAGGATCATTGTTGCTCGTCTTAAATCCCAAAATTATATTTTCTTTTGTAAAGTTCATTATTACACCAGTTTTTTGTTGCATCCAAAGCTTTAATTGTTCCCAAATATGCCTAATGTCATTACATTCCCAAAATAGGTGTATTAGTGTTGATATTTCATGTTTACAGTAGGAGCAAAGAGGTGAATCAATATATCCTATGTTATGTAAAAACTTATTTGTAGGCAATATCCTATGAATAATCTTGTATTGAAACCATCTTAATTCTGTACTATCTGTGCAGTGAAAAGGTATTGTATTTACCGTTTTCCAATCATCATCATCATATTTGAAATTTAATTCTTTTTTCCATTTTAAATTAATCTTACAATCTTATATTTGTACAAGACTAGAGTCCAGGTGAGAATTATAAATACAAAGTCGTATCTCTGCACCACACATGGTCCACAAGATATTAGTACAATCTTATATCTGTACAAGGTAAGAGTCCAGGTGAGAATTATAATTACAAAGTCATATCTCTGCACCACACATGGTCCACAGTATATTAATACAATCTTATATCTGTACAAGACTAGAGTCTAGGTGAGAATTATAAATACAAAGTCATATCTCTGCACCACACATGGTCCACAGGATATTAATACAATCTTATATCTGTACACGGCTAAAGTCCAGGTTAGAATTATAAATACAAAGTCATATCTCTGTACCAGATGGGATCCACAGGATATTAATACAATCTTATATCTGTACAAGACTAGGTAAATAACTATATTATGTACTTAAGATGATCTTAATGCCAAAATTTGCTTCCTGGAACAAGGCCCAGGTGAGAATTATAAATACAAAGTCGTATCTCTGCACCACACAGGGTCCAGATGATATTAATACAATTATATATATCTGTACAAGAAAGTGTTATGTGAATATTTACACAAGCCCTGTTACTACACAAGCAAAGCCGACAGGTCTGTTCCTCCACTTGACAAGGCTAGAGAACACGAGTTGTGGAAAACACTGTGAGTGTTGCTATCTGGGTAATATCTCATCAACTGGAGCATACAGTCCCATTATTACACCTTCAGCAACTATGTCTGGTAGGGTACCTGAAGGAAAAATAAACAACTAAATCTGTTAAATGATGTTTCTATTTACTGATAAATTTATTTTAAAAGGACCACCAAAAAAAGGAGCAAAACAAAAACCATTGAGAAATTTGTCCATCTTATGCAATCCATGCACATTTTAGTGTGCTATTATATAATATTGGTTTATATGAAAGATGCAGTATCACAGCTATATTTTTACAACAGTTTGTTAAAAATAACTACAAATTAATCAAAGGCACACATAAGCTTTGCATAAATAACTCAGAAGTATCAAAATAATAATGTGCATGCATGCCAAATAAATATTTGCATGGCATAACGTTACGTAGTATTTTCATCAAATGAAAAGTTAAAATGTATTCTGTTTAACGACCCCACTAGAGCACACATTGATTAATTTATTATCGGCTATTGGATGTCAAACATTTGGTAATTCTGACACTGTTGTTTTTTAGAGGCAACCCGCTGTCGCCACATAGGCTACTCTTTTACGACAGGCAGCAAGGGATGTTTTACTTGCGCTTCCCGCTGGCAGGATAGCACAAACCATGGCCTTTGTTGAACCAGTTATGGATCACTGGTCGGTGCAAGTGGTTTACACCTACCCATTGAGCCTTGGGTTTGGAGTCGGTATCTGGATTAAAAATCCCATGCCTCGACTGGAATCCGAACCCAGTAACTACCAGCCTGTAGACCGATGGCCTAACCACGACACCACCGAGATCTGTATGTACATTCGGGATGCACGGTATAACTAGTATACTGGTATACTGCAAGTTAAATTTTGAACAATACGTATAGCGATATCTTTCTAATGTACCGGTATATTGCTCTTATATATAACGTGTTAGTGCAATGCAGTCAAATAATAATTGTTATTATTAACTGTTGTCATACGGATTGTTTTAGCTCAAGTGTCCTGTAACTGGTCTATACTCTGACCACAGCTAGAGAGGAAACTTGCTACCTTTTTTTATTAGTAGCAAGGGATCTTTTATATGGTATGCACCATTCCACAGACAGGATAGCACATACAACAGCCTTTGTTATACCAGTCGTGGTGCACTGGCTGGAATGAGAAATAGCCCAATGGGGCCCATCGACGGGGATATATCTATAGGAATGGAAAGAAAACAAAAAGTCAGGTGAGTGCTTTACCACTAGGCTGCGTGCCACCACTGGCATAAAATGATTGGATCCTCTAAGGATTTTCCAGTATAATTTATTGCTTTACTAGCAATTTAATTTATTTTGGAGGGCAGAATGTAGGCCTGATGCACTGTCAGTCAAGGACTGATCCGTGTCCATGGGCCCATTGGGTATTTCTCGTTCCAACCAGTGACGACAGTAGGTTTCCTCTCTCATTACCTTTTAGGTCTTTAACCATAATTAAAAGGTGTTGAGTGTGTTGTTAAATAAAACATTCCTTCTTTAAAAAATTGGCTGCAATTGTTTTTATGAGCATAAAGTTGAAGATATAATGTTTACATTTCATAACATAAGTTGATAGCTAATCATTAATGTGCTCTAGTCGTGTTGTTAAAAAAACCCACCTTTAACTCTGTACTTACCATTAGTGTTGTCCTGCAGAAAAGCATCTGAAGGGAATGCAATAACTGGCTGGTGAGTTGCTTTACTGTCCGGACCTAACTTGTCCAGAGAGCTGAAATCATCATTCGTTCAAAAAATATATATGATTATCTGAACTGAAATCACACGTAAATGGTAAAATCACAAAGTAAATGGTAAAATAACGGCATGTATGAAACATCACATTATTATATAGGCTAAGACAAAAACTTTTAAAGATGTAATTTCTGGCATCCTTGTTTAAAGAGTAGTTTCCATCTCAGATGGAACCGTTCTTTATCAAAGATTGTGGTCCTGCCTGTGGGTAAGTGCATACAAAACCATTTGCTGTTATTTGGTAGGAGAAGCTTATAAATGTAATGACAGTGGATTTCCTCTCTTAATCTCTTGACCATATTATATCAAAGTAACCATGTTAGATATTCTGAGCTATTATTAAACAAACATTCTTCTCTTGTTTAAAGAAGTGGTTCTTAAATCTTTTAATTCCAAAACCATCTATGAACCATTTATAATAAGTCCTTAGCAATATTTTGTGACCTCCATTAAATTTTCTTGCCCTTCCCATCACCAAAATGTTCTTATGCTCTCCCCCCTCCCCATCTCCTGCCCCCATGCTAAGGAATATCTCTATCTCTTATTACTTACTCAAAACTTCCAGTTTCAATGTTGACATTGAGAAATTTTAACAAGGATTTAGGATGAACTTCAGTATCCAATATTCCCTGTGAACAAAAGAGAAAGCATTACGACAATAACTTCAAATTACTAAAATGATTTTTTATATCAATCAAATATTACCATAGTAAAACATTAATATTTATATTATATAGGTAGATCTGCATCAAGTATTAGAACTGTAAAGTGTACAGGGCTTTAGATCTCCTTAATTTGGACACAATGGGGACTTTTGTCTTTTTTTACTGCAGGAAGGTCATTTTAGTTCAGTACTGTCGTTAACAGCTGCTGTAGAGTTGTGAATATTCAGAAATGCATTTCCAGTTATTTTATTCTAATTAAACATAACATTTCAGTGGTTTTGAGGTGAAATATTCTGAGGTCAGCATGTTTGTACAGACCTCTGAAAATTGCGAGAATGATCGTTTCGTTTGCGCATCATTCACACAAATCTGATTTAGCATAACCAATTTTCCTTTCGCACATTAAATTTAGGATATTATTTACATGGACATAATTGGTTACTCAAAAAGAAAATGGGTTTCCTGAATTTACTTTAGCGTAACCAACAAATGGTGTACGCAAATATTCAATTCTCAGAGGCCTGTTGAACTTATTTTGGACGTGATTATTTGGACGTGATTATTTTGGACGTGATTAATTTGGACGTGATTATTTTGGACATAATTATTTTGGACATAATTATCTTGGATGTGATTATTTTGGACATAATTATTTTGGATGTGATTTCTTTGGACATGATTATCTTGGACAATTATTTTGGACATAATTATTTTGGACGTGATTATTTTGGACATAATTATTTTGGACGTGATTATTTTGGACATAATTATCTTGGATGTGATTATTTTGGACATAATTATCTTGGATGTGATTATTTTGGACATAATTATCTTGGATGTGATTATTTTGGACATAATTATCTTGGATGTGATTATTTTGGAAATAATTATCTTGGACGTGATTATTTTGGACATAATTATCTTGGATGTGATTATTTTGGACGGGTTTATTTGGACATGATTATTTTGGACATGATTATTTTGGACACAACGTTTAATACGGTTTATCACCTCCACTTTTGATGCAATCTAAAGCCCAGGTGAGCTATTTCTAACCTGTAGGTAGATCTGCAGAGCCTGACGTCTGTGTTCTAAAACCTTGTGGCTCCATTTCATCACCTTCTTGGGTGGAAACTCAGGAGTTCTCATCAACTTCTTTACCTAAAACACACAAAATAGATTTCATAGCAGCCTGTGGTACTATTTTCTCTGCAAGTCATATTAAGTACTATAATTTGTGTGTGCAGGTGTATTACTAAATTATAATAAGAAATTATCATTACTGACCAGTTCAAGCAATGACTGCAGGAGTTTCCCCAGAGGCATATGGCACTTTGGCATCATGTAAGGGCCTTAAATCAATTGCCTCTACGCTTTAATTGGCTATATGTGACAATCAACTGTTGATTATAACAACTTTTAAAACTTTACAGGTATTCACACTTCTAATAGGTGAAACATGTCCTTTATACCTAATTAGGTGCAAGGACCTCAGCACCCTTTCATTTAATAGTCGATTACTAATTGTCATAGACAACAAAGCTGGCACTAGCAAACTGATAGTGAAAATGTAAGCACCTTAAAAATATCCTGGGGAAAGGTCTGGACTGAATGTACTCAGTGGGATAGAATGTCTAGACAATACTTCTATTACTTTATATTATATCAGATATGTATATATTGGATACATATCAAGGGTTTCAGCTGTCATTTGGCAAATTACCAAATGCGAATTAAAGATAGATTTGGCAAATACATTTCATTATTACAAAATTAGGTGTGATTTATAAATGTTCAAAAAATTTTGCTGTTTGGTAACCGTTTGAAAACTCTGTACATCCATCCAGTTTTAAATCAATAATGGAGTATCTGTGATTTTGTTCAACTACCAAATCAAAGTCAGAGGTGCATCATGTACAGAGCCATATCAAGGAAGGGAAGCAGTTGACCTCTTCCCGTGTTTTAATTTAAAAGTGTTCATTTTATAATCTTGGATAAGGCCCTCTATTACTCTGCTCCGATTTTTTATTTTTATTGTTCACATGGAAAGAAAGAAAGAAATGTTTTATTTAACAACGCACTCAACACATTTTATTTACGGTTATATGATCTCGACATATGGTTATGGACCACACAGATATTGAGTGGGAAAACCTGCTGTCACCACTTCATGGGCTACTCTTTTTGATTAGCAGCAAAGGATCTTTTATATGCACTATCCCACAGACAGGATAGTACATACCACGGCCTTTGATATATCAGTCGTGGTGCACTGGCTGAAACGAGAAATAGCCCAATGGGCCCACCAACGGGGATCAATCCCAGACCGACCACGCATCGAGCGAGCACTTTACCACTGGGCTACGTCTCACCCTGTTCACATGGTGACACCTGCAAGTTATTTCAGGCTCTCATGTAAAATTACAAAATTTAATGTATTATTTTTGCATCAATCATTTGTCTATAGAAACTGGAAATCAATCATACTGACCTAAAACTAGCTTAGTGTGGAAAGTTTCTGACAATTTTTAAAGATTCAGAACATTACATTTTCATATCTCCTAAGTTCAAGGATCATAACTATGAAAAATGGGTAAATTGCCATGAAAGTCAAACTTAATTCATAACAGAACATGATAAAGTATTCACAAAATTTCAGCTCAATATCTGAAGTATTACACACACAAAAAAGTAGCGGAAAACTAATTTTCACATATCCTAAGTTCAAAGGCCATAACTGTATCAAACATGGGTAAATCATCCTGAAAATCCAAACATGATCTGTAATAGTAGATAATAAAGCTATGTAAACAAAATTTCATCTCAGTATCTTGAGGCATGGCAAACAGAAAGTCCAAAAAACTCATTTTCAAACTTTCTAAGCTATAACTCTGTCAAAAATGGGTACTTGTAAATCAATATGAAAGTGAAGTTTGATCTGTAATTTAGTACATTATAAAGCGATGCACAAAATTTCAGCTTATTATCTTGAGGCACTGGGTGTGGGTGTGTGTGTGTGTCTGGAAAACAAATTTCCATATCTTCTAAGTTCAAGGGCCATAACTGTCAAAAATGGGCAAATCATCATGAAAGTCAAACTTCATCTGCAAAAAAACCCCACCTTGATCTGCAATGGTATATAATAAGCTATGAACAACATTTCAGCTCAATATCTCACGGCAAACATCAGGAAAACTGTAAGTGGGACAGATGGACAGATGGACAGACGGAGATGAAACCTATAGTTCCCTGTAAGGGACTAATAAACTTATAATTAATACATGATTGTGTGTACTTATGCAACTAATTGTATGATAATAATAAACTTTGTTTTTAACCAAGTTCCGTGACTTTTTAAGAAGTATTTTTTGTTACCGTATTAAAGGATTTTAGAACTGCAACTATCAACATAATCTGATAATATTACAATGCTTTGATGATGGTAGTTAAGACTTGAAAATATCCCAAGCTCTTAGTACTACTAACTTGTTTGTGTAAGTCTTCAAATTCAGTGTATCTTTTCTCCAAGCATTGCCGTCTTCCAGACACCCAGATCTCAATACAAAATACCTGAAAAATTAATACGCTTTAATAATTAATTAAATTATTAATACAAGATCATTTGTATGATATCATTGAAACAAACCCCACATTTTAGCACTTTGTTCAGTTATTACATGTAAATACAAATCTTTTCAAACATTTGGACATTTCTTACACATACAAAAAAACTACAACGTGTAAAGAGCTTCTTTTTTTAATTTTTATCGCAGCACAGATATGTATGGTACATGTGCTGATGACATATTTTGTAAGGACCTGCTATAAACAAAGCAGACAGCACAACAAGTGCAAGTACAGACCATGTAAAGGCAGAAATACTTTATTACTGTTTTTTATGTATCATATAGTGGTTACCCATTATTTGATAAAAATTTTAATTGCCATATTTCAGGGCTAGCACTGGCACTTGCCAAATTCACCAATTGCTAATTTTAAAAGCAGTTAGCAAATTTTATTTCAATTTGGCAAAATATTTTCATGTAATAATTTACATAATTTTATTAAGAAAATAACTGTTGATTTCTGCAATTTTAGAACTTTAATAGACAAGTGTGGTGAAATTTTTGCTCACCCAGAGATAGCCCTGTATTTATACAAGCTAATTTTACATGGCACATTTTTGGCTTACCACAAAAACATGTATATGATACTACATTTTTCAGTTACAGTATGTGAAATAAATATATTCCAATCAGTTTACACAAAAAATCAACAAAGTGGATGTAAAACGAATCCATTCTAGTAAACAAAAGTGTAACAACATCCAATAAACAGGCAAGTGTGTTAGGTTTCTAACTGTGTTTAGGCACACGCGTTTGGAAAAATCACTTTTTCATGCATAAAAATTTCATGCATGAAAAAGTTATTTTCAATTTTTAAGGCCACGATATAAAAAAAAAAAAAAGTTTCTGAAATATGAACACTGATTAATATTTGTAAAAAGGAAAAATTCAGTTTGTCAAGAGCAGTCAGTTCACATATTGTGCACCCATGATCACTAACAACACTTGATGGCAATTACAAACACACTCTTTCTGGTTTACTGGATGGTGTTACACTAAATTGTTTACTAGAATGGATTTGTTTTACATCAATGTTGTTGATTTTTTTAAAATAAATACATGTATTATTTTATTTTGTGTACTGTAACTAAAAATATAGAAGATTCTTTCTGTGAGTATCATATTCATATGTTTTATCGTTAGCCGAATACAGTATGGTACATCGATAATAGATATTTTGGGAAATTTCTCTTCAGTCTTATAATTTTACCCAAAATTTGGGTTTTGCAGATCATGCATAGAATCCTACTACTATTGCAGCCTGCACATGATGTTTGAAAACATGACAGCACGATATATATTGCATAGAATTGGAGAAAACATGACAGCACGATATATATTGCATAGAATTGGAGAAAACATGACAGCACGATATATATTGCATAGAATTGGAGAAAATTGGTAGTTGCCCTCTTCCTTTCTTGAAAAAAAATCCACCTTCTCTTAAACATAAAAATCAAAACGATTGTACAGTTTTGATACAGATTTGTCTGGCCATAATGCGAGCATTATAACTGTCCAAATATCCCTCTGGCTATCTTACGGTCAGAGTACTCAGGATAGTCTTATATATTCCATCCCACACAGGATAGCATATACTAAGATTTTGATATATACCAGTTGTGGTACACTGGCTGAAACGAAAGATAATCCAATGATAGGCCCACCAATGGGGCTCGATGCTAGACCGACCGCACATCAGGCAAGCACTTTACCATTGGGCTACGTCCCATCCCAAAAATCAAAGAATTCGAAATGCTAACTTAGGGGCTGTTCAAATATTACATAACACTATTTCTGTCAAAATTAGACACCCACCCATAATACCCCATAATGCTAGACCATACACCCACAGGAAATTCATAAAAACGTCATGTGATGCATATACATGTAATATAATTTTAAGTTACTGTTTTGCGATTTGAGAAAGAGCAGATACAAATTTTAACTGAATTTATAATCCTTGTGTGTATACATCTATAGTCTGTCCCACAGGGAATGCCTTTTTAAATAGTATAAAATTTATTACAATTTATTTATTTCTAAGCCAACTGCTTTCTAAATTGCACACAAAAATAGTATTTTTTTCGGTAATATTTCCAAAACACTTTTACTTTTTTTCTAACGTCAAACCAAACTGAAATATTTACAAAAAACATTTTTGTAGGAGGATGGGACGGAATATAGCTACAACTACCTAAAGTCTGAAACAAACTGTTAATAACTATGAAAAATTACTCTCCTATCTTTAATTACTATTAGACCGGCCTCTGTGGCATAGTGGTTAGGCCATCAGTCTACAGGCAGGCTGGTAGGTACTGGGTTCGGATCCCAGTCGAGGCATGAGATTTTTAATCCAGATACCGACTCCAAACCCTGAGTGAGTGCTCCGCAAGGCTCAATGGATAGGTATAAACCACTTGCACCGACCAGTGATCCATAACTGGTTCAACAAAGGCCATGGTTTGTGCTATCCTGCCTATGGGAAGCGCAAATAAAAGATCCCTTGCTGCTAATCGGAAAGAGTAGCCCATGTAGTGGCGACAGCGGGTTTCCTCTCAAAATCTGTGTGGTCCTTAACCATATGTCCGACACCATATAACCGTAAATAAAATGTGTTGAGTGCGTCGTTAAATAAAACATTTCTTTCTTTAATTACTATTAGATTTCCCCAAAATTGACACAGATTCCACATACAAGACTGTAACGATGTCACCGATATCGACTTTGCTTCTATTACATAGGGCAAAATATCCTTGACCTATTGAATTCCATTCTATTAACAGGAAATTGCTACTGCGCATGTTCAATCCAACAACCGGATAAATTTAATGACATCATTGTTTACCTTGTCCAATACAAAGGAAAATAATAATAATTTTTTTGTAATTACTTACATTTGTTGTGAACGAATGTAAAATTCCTACCAGGAAGTGAATATTTGTAAATTTTTTAACACCATCGAAATCCGTCCCTTGTGATCGTCACAAACATAGAATGTATGGAAGACCACATACGTCATAAAATTGAGGCAACAAGAACATAACAGATTGTCAACGAAGCAAATATAAATGAATTATGAATATATCTATACACGTTTTTGATGATACACGTTATGAACCAGCACCACTGTGTTCGAGATTATAAAGTTCACCTTGCATTTTTCTTTTTTTAGACTTTGTTTTAGATTTGATTTTTTTAGATGCTTTGTAAACAGTCATGCTACTCTTAAAGGCTTTTCAAGTTGTCAATAAATTTTCATGAGTATAGGAAAATGGTTTTCTTGTGCTAACAACTTTTATAGGTGGCTGAAGAAAGAAGAAAAATCAAATAATGTTATTTCTCAATAACAATTGTGGATTCGACACAAACAACCTTCAATACACCACCCCCTCCCCCATAAGAGTGTCAGTCATGTGACTTTTAACTAAATATAGACAAAACTAATGTAGACGACAGTCATTACCGATCTGTCAAGTCTAGTCTCTTTGTTTATACAGGTTTTAATCTATTATAACCTTTGGATAAGATTTCTGTACGCATAATAGAATTACCGCTACTGTACAAGGGACAAACACAGTTTAAAAACTTTTTCCACCCTCATTTTTGATTTTGATCGATTGAGGCTTGGTTAGTTGATACATATGCAGTAGAATTAAAGTTTGAGCTTGTGCAGTGTGATTAGAAAGAGTGCAGAAATGAAATGGGACGGAATTCGATGGGGGATGGAATTCGATAGTTTAGGATAAACTGGGGTACCACGATATCGCGGTACTTAACTATATGGAAAAAAAGAAAGAAAGAAAGAAAGGAATGTTTCATTTAACGACGCACTCAACACATTTTATTTACGGTTATATGGCATTAGACATATGGTTAAGGACCACACGGATATTGAGAACGGAAACCTGCTGTCGCCACTTCATGGGCTACTCTTTTCGATTAGCAGCAAGGGATCTTTTATATGCACCATCCCACAGACAGGGTAGTACATACCACAGCCTTTGATTTACCAGTCGTGGTGCACTGGCTAAAGCGAGAAATAGCCCAATGGGCCCACCGATGGGGATCGATCCCAAACCGACTGCGCATCGAACGAACGCTTTACCACTGGGCTACATCCCGCCCCTAAAATAAAGAAATGTCCTTGCATATATATAAAAGTAAATATACTTGAGTTGCAATTTTTGCTATATCAGCCTCATGTCCATACCATTGTGTTGACAAATAAATGCAGTTCCAACATTAAAATAGTTGATGGAAGTACACCACAGCACTGGCTTCCGTTCAAGGGAGGTTAGCACGATATCACGGTAAATCGCAAACATTACGATACGGTGGACCGCACGGGTCAAAAATGGCTCTTTTTGTACACACATTTGTTGTAATGTCTAGTAAACAAACTTCAACACAAGAACGAAGAAAAGTCAAATTAAAACGTTTCTTTTTCCAATTGTAGTAACATATTTACATTTTCCAATGAAAAAGTCGGTAATAATTATTATTATTATGCAAGACAGTGTGGGCATTTAAAAATACTATTATAATTGAATTTTGTAAATTGTTCATTATATAATTTAGTTAGATTCAACAGTTATATAATGAATATTTATCAAGTGAAACCAAAAACAGAACATATTAAAAGTTATGTGTTTTGTTTAAATTGCCAATAAATGTATAGGCATGGCCCTTAAATATTTCCATACATTTCTAGAGGTCGCGCATTCTAAATATAGTAACACTGTGATCATGTATAGCCTTGTTTTGATTATCAACAACCGGATGACAGTCGGGATAGCTGTCAGAGCAGAATTGTATGTATGTGTGTATGGTAGGTACTGGGGCTATTTATAAGCATGGGGGTGTCAGTAAAATAACACTGTGTTATTTTATGACACAACAGTAAAACTATGAATACTTGCACAGTGTTTCTGCTAGAAAGAAATTTTTGGGTATGGCATTATGGAACTGTATGCAACCACAGTCAACAGGAGGTGGGGGGGGGGGGACCTTCCCCAGAAAGAAAATGTATTAAGTTTAGGGTTAGGGTTAAGAAAATGATAAGACTTATTAAGAGTAATTAATTTTGTCAAAAGCTTAACTTAAAAAAAAAAAATCTGCAAATATTTTGGGTATGGCGCCATACCGATTTTACCCTCTGGCAGAAACCCTGTTGCCCAAAATTTTCACATTTCTTCAAATTTGTTAACGTGCATAACAATGTGTTGTTTGTCATAAAATTTCTAATAATATACGTGCCACAAGGGGGCGTTGCACATGCTAAACCACAAAAATGTAAATGCTGCGATATCGTGAGCAAGGAGTATATCCTGGCTGTTTTCGATACGATAAGCAAAAAATTAAAATATAATAATAACAATACTTTGTACAAACGATACTACTTTACCTTTCTCAAGTCACATTAGTTTATTGTGAAAAACAGTAATAATTTTCCATGAACGCCAAGTTTTCCTCCAAAAACACTAGCTGCTAAGTCATACAGGTGTTTCTGCTATATTTTCACAAACATCATATGTTTTCGATAGTTTCATTGGCTGTCTATTTTTGTCCTTGTTATGGCAGTGAAAGGTCTATACTCTGTGTAATAATTTACATCAAAATCTTCATTTGAAAATAAAATCATAAAATGTTTGTAACTTGTAAAAAATATTCAATAATCTTCAGACCAATAGACAGTGTTCACTGAAAACATATTTACATCATGTTTTCGTCATAGGCTAACGTCTAATCCTCTTGTTATACGTATAAACGACACCAAAATTCAGATTGTCACCTCAAGTATGCTGACAGATGTATAGAACTATATATTTTCAAAAAATCTAATTCCACCAAACCACCTTTATTTGTAGTAAATGTAAATACACATGTAAACATACCCCCCATCAGAAATTACCGAAAAGAACTTTGCTGTGAACGACATAAGAGGTAACCCAACTAGCCTTCCATAATTTTTATTGTTCAGTGTAATGATCATGTGGTATATTGTCTACCTTTGGCAGGTCCGATGTCAGTGTTGCAGACGATAAGTTTGCAGGGATTTGTGACACCTGGATTTCGCCATGTGAGGCATTTCATTAGTACCAAAATATTGCATTACGAAAAACTGATAACATGCACACTATTTATGGTATTATAATTAAAACATAAAGTTGGCAGCCCGACTTGAAGCATTTTTAATATTGTGAGGAAAAAGACACTTCGTTGTTTATGTTCAGGCTGATAGTGACGTAATATCTCGCATATTCTCACGATACATGCAGTTACAAACAAAGTATTGAAAACATATGTCGATCGAAATTGTATGACGGTACGATACTGTAATGGGGGGGGGGGGTTTTCACGATTTGTCTGAACAAAATTTTGGGGAAACTAACGGTAATTAAAGGTAGGAGCATAATTTATCATAAAATAACATGGGCAAAATCCAGCTTGAAGGTTTACCATTAAACATACAAATTGTTTTAATTCTTCATTTGAAGTTGGACATGGATTTCAATGGCAGATGACATCTGTGTAGTGAGACCTTAGCGGTAGTCATCAAGATAAATTAGCATTACCGTGTATGACTCATCTGTATCATCTTTGATTTTCCTGTAACCTGGAATAGATGCCCTTATCAACATTGCTAAAATAAGCAAATGCTAAATATATGCAAATAATGTTTGTAGATTTTTCAAATTCAATGACTCCTACAGCAGCAGATAAACTAAAAATAGAGTTATCTGCCTTGGGATTGCTCCAAAACGAGAAAGGGGGACTATAAAGGATTTTCAAATAATATTGATTTTACAGTAATTACTTTATGATGCTATATAGCATTAAAATCTTCTTCTGAATAAACGTAGCATTTACCATGATAGTTATTTGATTACAATTTTGAATGACACCCAAGTTTATTTTTGACTAAATTAATTCGTTACCTTTATAAGGCCCCGCCAATAAAGTCTGTTCACTGGCTCTATTCTACTCGGATCATACTCACTCACCCCAAATTACCAAGGTCGGGAGATCTGCTCGTTAGTTTTACATTACAAGCATATTTTTGGTTTGATATAGATGTTTGTATTTGGTTTATTTATCCATCTACCTACCTATCTATGCTTCTATTTATTAATTAGAGGTTGGAGCGGATTCAGTTTGGGTCAGATTGACAATGTCTCCGTGTTATCTCCCCTTCCTTAATATTTTGTACGTCATTGAGGACTCCGTTACTAAAAATAGACTTCGATTTAATAGGATTTCACTTCCCATCACTGACAAGCATTTCGTGTCATTTATGGCTGATATGACGGGTGACTTACCATTAGTGGTACCTGTAAGTTCATACGACACACAGATCAACATATCATGATGATAATTATGTAATAGAGATTTATGAAAAGATGCTTTCAATATATTTGAATGCGTATTTAGTTTACTGTGAAGAGGAACTTATTTGTTGTTGTCAAAACAGGTCTCGAAATTTTTATTTCTAAGGACGACAGTTCCTGGGTTACTCTTCGCACCCATGTTTCGGCTTCGTACATAATAAATATAACATGTAACATGTAATTTTTGTATATGATATACTTTTAAAATTTAAACTTAATATTTTGTTCAGAATTATGAAAAATAAAAACATACAGACCTGTAAACAGTGTTATCTGCTCATTATAGAATTTTGACAGGGGTCAAGGTTAGTAGACCAGCTTTTATTTTAATGTGGCGAAGCATTGTAATAATACAGCTAACTTGAATAACATCAGTATTCAGTGTTCGAGATTAACGGTATCCTGATATCCCGGGGATACCAGAATTTAATTTTGGATACCAGACTTCAATAACCCAGTGTCCCACCGAGATACCTTATAATGTTGGTGTTTTTTTTAATCCTGCACTTTTATTTTTCGCTGAAACAATGAACGTCGTCATTTACTGGTGAAGTTAAGTAACAGTATTTTCGAGCTTGAACCCAGTCTAATGCTATGCTGTAACAATATCTCCCCCAACTCACTACCCAGTCTAATGCTACACTGGCGCAATAGCGGCATAGCAATACAGGGCTAAAAATTCACACGAATCTCCAAATCCGATTCGCGCAAGCATAAAACATCCGAATCTATTTGGATTCGCGTGAAATATTTCCAAAAATTTATTAAATTGAATAATCAGTGAGTAAAAGTGTTATCATTTTAACAGCCAAAACATGCCTGTTTGTGATAATTTTGTTAATTTTTGTCAGATTCTATACTATTCTGTACATGTCATGTGTGTATGTTTTCTTTTGTTAGGTATCGGTTCTCGAAGAGTTCTTCCAGTGTTCGGTATGCATGAATCACATGAACAACACGATGATGACGCCATGTGGTCATCGCTATTGTCACAAGTGCATCACCGAGTGGGCCGACCGAAATCACACATGTCCGTGTTGCAACGCTCAACTATTTAACAAACAACTGATCAAGGATTACCAGTTTGACAACCTCATTGGTAAGTATTTGTAATCAACTGAAATCAGTAATTAAAATAATCCTTCTTCTTCTTTCTTCTTCTTCGAATGCTCAGACAGGGACCCCAGTAGCTTGAACAAATGCTGCTGTGTGTTGCAGGTTTTTCCTTGGGGCCGAATATAGTTTCTCCTTATGGGGTTCATCTGAAGGTCAGACTGGTTTCTTCTGGTCCTGGTAGTGGGGACAATGCTGTAGGAAATGATCAACAGTCATGGCGGCTGTGTCACAATCACATGTTCCAGTTTCTCCCACTAAGAATTATGTGCACATGAGGTACTTGGAATTTACAGTGGCCTGTTCTCAGTCATGAAATAATCCAAGAACGGTCATTTAAGGTACCAGAAAGTGACCATGTGTCAAGAAAATTGTTGATTAGTCAATACATAACGGTGGACTGAGACCTGTGTTTTGTAGCATCTGTTGCCTCTGGAAGTGAATGTTTGCTGAAATCTAAGTAAAGCTGGCGCCATGTTTTAACACACCTATGAGTTGTCTTCTTATTGTTATTGAAGGTATAAAACAAATCAACAACGTTACTTGTCACATGCAATCAAATCTTACTGTGAGAACACCTGAATTGGAATTACTTTAGGGTTTTTTATACGTTCTGATTTTTGAAGGGCTGACAAATCACATGCGATAAATCGGTGCAATTAATCGCATAATAAGAACACTGCTTTAAGTTAAAACTACCACACTTTCAGTTTGATCAATTGAGTGTTATTTAGATACACATATTAGTGTTTTTCCTAGAAATTTGGCAAGGCATGTTAGACAAAACACTTTGGGGGCAATTTTGACCATTTTCAGGGCACTTTTTTTGCATTAAAGACAAAAAACAATAATTGAAATAAACATAAATGTAATTAATGTTCTTGCTTTAATAAATGAATGGCAAATATACATGGGCGTACATAGGATTTTGAAAAGGGGGGTTCCAAAATAGATTGCAGAGATATTGGGCATATATTTCTATGTTGAGTTTTGAAAAGGGGGTTCCAAAATAGATTGCAGAGATATTGGGCATATATTTCTATGTTGAGTAAATATAATAATGTCAGATATATTAAATTATAAAAAAAGCGATTTCAGGGGGGGTTCGGTCGAACCCATCGAACCCCCCCCCCCCCCCCTCATGTACGCCCATGATATATAACAGATATTTTTATTAATTGATAATAATTTTTTTTAGTGTTTTGTCACGGCAATTTTAGAATTAATTATTGAAAAATGCTTGTTTAATCTAAGGGCAGCATGGTACAGATTAAGGCAAGATGGTGCTAGACTATTGAAGCATGGTGCTGCACCATCCTAAAAGAAGCTAGGGAAAACACTACATACAGTATCAGTTTAGTGAGATTAGTACCGTAATATGAATGAGCTAGAAGTATCAGTGGTTCTGTGAAGGGATTTTGTTATAATAATAAATGAAATATAAATGTGTTGTGACCTATAGGTTACCAGGGCCCATGCTTATAAAACATTTAAGGGTCCAGACTTAATCTCAAATGACGTCACAATTGTAGCATACAATTTGTATGACATTGTCATGACATTAGTGTCTCAGACTCTATTAGAGTCTTGAGTCTAGACTTTAAAAGTTTTATAAGCACTATGCAGGCCTGGTTTCTGTTTTGTGGTAACCTGTACTTGTTACCAGGCACATTGCTAATTTTGATGCCTGTAAAATGGTAAGAAAGATTACCAGGCAGGGTTACAGTAATGATTGATGTTTTATTGAAAGATAACTGTCCCAAGTTTAATAAGTATATATGTAAATAATTTGGTTCAATTGTGTGCTCACCCAAGGTAGATAGGGATAGCTCTGCCTCTCGCCAATTGCGAATTTCAGGAACAATTGACAAAATTTATTTTGATTTGGCGAAAACATTTCATGTAATAATTATAATTGTTTTTGTTTTCTTAAATAACAGTGGATTTTGCATATTTAAAGATAATTTGGTGAATGGTTTTGCTCACCCAGAGCTAGCCCTGGGTAGTCCTGCTAAACAAATTAAATACAGACCTTGCCGAGAAAAAACATTGAGGGGAGTGATTAACCGCTACCCTAACTTTTGTTATCAGGAGCCATTTAAAATATTACCATATTGATACGATATAAATTCACATGCTAAGGGGAGCTAAAAATTACTCTCCGTGAAATAGTCTGAGGGGTGTGATGGGGAGTGAGAGTGACAGCTCCCCTTAAATGATGAGGTCTGTTCATGTAAATATAATAATTAAGACGTATTGCAATAATGTGTTTATTACAATTAAAACAGACATTACTAAAATGATCCAGCTTTTTTATTTATTGTTCACCACAGCTGAGTGTATTAGAAATAGTAAACAGTAATTATTAGACAGGAGGAACAGAACTGTGAGTTTTTACACCCAGTGTGAAATCTTCTTGACTTTCTTACAACACAGCCTTTGACCATATTATGTGCACTTTGCTTATAATAGTCCATTGTTTTTATCTGTTTTGTCATTTACATTCTGATCCCAGATCTTTAGTACTCATTACATGTATTATTAATCTGTACCAATTTGATTTTTTAAAATTGTATGTTTTTTTGTGGGTGTTTTCAGTCTTGCATTTTTGAAGTACCAGTAAAAAGATATTATTTTTCCAACAGCAGCGGCTGCAACAGAGTCAACTATAGCTTTAAAATTTCGAGTTTAGATATTTTTTTCACAAACTACATGACAATTATAAATCCTAGGTCAATGAAACTTGGTTTATAGTTTATGGATGTTCATCACAGAGCAGTGAAAGTGTAAATAGCAGGTGAGATATTTAATTCCATGGAATTCTTGTTTAATTTTTAAAATTATTTTTTACGTTTTCATTTACAGCTGTTGTAAACTTTGAGAAGGAGAAAGCAGAGGATAAATACTTTGAAACTTTGATCAACACAGGTAATTATGCTTTTGAACGGAAGAAAGGGGATTTTCATTTCAACTTAGCCTGACCTCAAACAAATGGCATTCCCCCCCCCCCTCCTATGTTAGTAGACTGGTCCGAACATCCCAATACCCAAAGGGATGGCTTTAAAATCTTCCAAAGAGTCCTTTGCTTCATATTCCAGTGACATGACTGAAGTTTTCCTTCACATATATCTCTAACACATTTTAAAGTTCAGTATTATAGTGACAGGAATCAGTTGGAATTTCATCATCAGTTATAAATTGGTTTATATCAAGTGATCAACATTCGATTATATACAATTGGTTAGAATTATATGAACTTAAAAAGGATTTGAGTTATTTTTTTATTATTTGGCACCTATTGTCATGTTCTCTAGGATAAACAATACAAATCGCTAAGTTTACTTTTAATGCCTACATGTATTCAGTATCAGTATCTGTAAAGTTCTTTACATGCTTATTTCGATGATTGTGCCTAAGATGTAGTTATTTGGATACTGGATCTAGACAGTAACAGAGAATAACAATAGGTTACTTGGGCCAAATTCACAAGGGACTTTTTACATGAACATACATTTTCATAGTCAGGACAGCACATACCTTGATAACTGATATACCAGTCATATATTGCTGGTAGTATTGGGAAACCCCAACTTGGTCTATAGTCAAAAGAATTAATTCTACAAACCATCACACATATATGTACAAATGAGCAGAGCTATATTTTTTAAAGTTTTATTAATTTTTAAATCAGGTTTTCCATATTTCTTCTTAACAATTTAAAGTATATATATATATTTTTTATTATTATTATTATTTTTTTAATGTTTTATTTCAGCATCCGATGAATCTGAATTCTCCAACAGAAAATATTCACCAGTGGAGCAAGTGTTGAAAAGTAAGTTTTGTTATGTTGAGAATAGGTCCTCCACGAGTACAAAATATTGGACTCGAGTACTCAAGGGTCAAACTTGACCCGGACCTGAGTACCAGACACTTACACTAGATGATAATGAGACTAAGGAATAAAGTAAAATAGCATTGTGCATCTTAATACCAGTGCTGAACATGGATGCCAAATCATGCCACTGTATTGCATTCCACACATTTGATTTTTGTTTTCCCTCCGTGTCTCAGCCCTATAATGTAACCGGCGGCAAGCATATTGGAAAATGATGTAAAAATAGAATTGAATGAGAGTGCTATTTCCATATACTTACCTTTTATGACGCCCAATAGCAGATGGGTATTTTTGTGCTGTGTTAAACATTAATTAATTAATTCTTCCTTGTACGGGTACTCGAGTCCTGTGAACAGACTCGAGTCTTGCTAGGCCCGTGCCCAAGTACTCGAGTACTCGTGGAGACCCTAGTTGAGAATGGTGAGATGTAACTGTAGGTATTTTGTTAAGAAGGAGAACTTGGTTTTTATTACACTACAGACTTGGCCATGAAAGAAGAGGAATGCAATTCTTCATAGACACCATCACAGGACAGCACATTACTTTTGTGTGACCTATTTTTCGTTCACTCATTAAACTTAGGACATCATTTACATCAACATTACGGGTTACACAAAAAGCTAATGTGTTACCTAACATTATTTATGCATAACCCGCAGTAAATATTCTGTTTTTAGAGGTCTATGTCTATGAAAATTCAGGGCTCACCCCGTTCATTGCCAAAATTAGCCAACTGCTAATTTTTATGCAAAGTTTTCACAGCATTTAGTGTTTGGCAAATAAAACTTAGTTTAAATTAACCACTTTTGAATAATTTTCAAGGAAATAAATAAACTTTGTTCCAGTGTGAGCTCTGAAATGACTGACTTAATACTGTTTTATTTTCTTTATTTAGAACATCTAAAACAAAGTCTTGCGGCACATGAGAATTATTTTCTGGTAAGTTTCACATTTTTTATACTTGAAAACAATAACAGAAACAGGTTTGGGTATCTCTTCACTGAGCCTTTCAACTGTCTTAGTTGCAACACCAGCATATACTACTGGTAAGCACTGCAAGTGTCCTGTCTGCAACCCACAAATTAAAGGGACAGACCCTAGTTTTTAAACACTAATGCATATTTTTCACCAAGACCAATTTCAACCTGTCAAAATGGACACTAAGTTTGTTTAATTTACAAACCTGTAACAAATTTGGATACAACAGAGTGAAACAAGAGTCTGTGACGTTGACATACCCTTAAAAACTAAAACGCAACTCCATAACCGTTATTTCTCAGATGGACGTGCGTTTTTAAAATTATGAAAAACCTATTTTGTGGTATTAGAAACACCAGGATGACCAGAAACACTTCGGTTGTATGGAAATGGATAGTTTAAACAATAAAATATAAGTAATGTTTGATTTCAGTGATCATAAACATCTCTAATAGTGAAAAATATGCCTTAGTATTTAAAAACTAGTGTCTGTCCCTTTAATTATCAATTTGTAAAAAAATATTTGAGTTGAACTCTCTACCAAGGAAAGCCCTGAATCCTTGCCTGAATAAATGAATGTCTGCTTTCACTTGACAATGTGCAGATTGGAAAATACTTTTTTTCCTTCATATTTCCAAAAGTGAAATAAAATGATGCTATTATAATGCAAAGATTGCCTCTCTTTTAATAATTATTCAGAATTCATTGGCATTAGAAGTAAATAATAATAATATATCATCTTAAATGAATTAAACATTTTTATTCTAAAGTAGATTGTAGAAAGTACTGCGATACTTTTGGTGTCCACTCAAATAAGCCCTTCACTTGTGTTTGACCGGCCTCAGTGGCGTCGTGGTTAGGCCATCGGTCTACAGGCTGGTAGGTATTGGGTTCGGATCCCAGTCGAGGCATGGGATTTTTAATCCAGATACTGACTCCAAACCCTGAGTGAGTGCTCCGCAACACTCAGTAGGTAGGTGTAAACCACTTGCACAGACCAGTGATCCATAACTGGTTCAACAAAGGCCATGGTTTGTGCTATCCTGTCTGTGGGAAGCGCAAATAAAAGATCCCTTGCTACTAATCGGAAAGAGTAGCCCATGTAGTGGCGACAGCGGGTTTCCTCTCAAAATCTGTGTGGTCCTTAACCATATGTCAGTCACCATATAACCGTAAATAAAATGTGTTGAGTGCGTCGTTAAATAAAACATTTCTTTCTTCTTCATCAAGTGCAGAGCCATAGCTACATGTAGTGTGTGTGTGTGTTGGGGGGTTATAGAAACTTAAAAGAAAATTCTCTTCTTAACCGTTTAAGGAGTTTTAGACTATTAACTACTCAGTTGCACCTCACTCTCCACAAAAAAAAAATCCTAGCTACGGACCTGAAATGCCCTCTTTTTGCAAATTAAATGAATGTATGTAATACTGTGTTTGTAGGGATTAAAGAATGATTTTGCAAAACGGAAACATTTTTGGGAACAGCAGTTACAACGGTCCCTCGACACACTACAACTGGAAGGTCTGCCACCTGCAGGTACGTTATTAAAGTGATTGATGGGGGAGAGAAAGGTGTTGTGTAGGGAGAGTGGTTGGGGGTGGGGGAGACACAGCCCAGTCATTTGATTATTAATGTTTAGGTATTTAGGATGTTTGGGGCTTTTTTTATCAACAAGTTCCCATTGTATTCCCAAGGTATTTATGTTTTGTTTTGTTTTGTTTTATCAGAGATATCATAGGTACTGATTATAAGGCCTACAGTAGTACAGTAAAATATTATCATATTAATGTGGAAATGGGTTTCTTTTTTTTTAGAAATAATGCAAATGGTTTCAATTCTGTAAGCAGTTTGATTTTGAGTGCTGACATGAGAAGGCACATGGCTGAATTCACTTACGTGTAATTTTGTCACATCTGATGCTGGCTAGAGATTTTCGAAGCTATCTTAGTTTTATGATATTGTAAAACTGTCGTAAGTTGTGACGTCACTATGATACATGCCATAGTGACAGTTTTACAATATCATAGCACTAACATAGCTTCAAAAATATGGAACCAGGTTTTAATGACTGGAATTTTTAATTTCAGATATTTCAGAGAAGTCGGATGCTTTAGAGAAGAGTTTTCAGGAGAAATGTGCCACACTGAGTGAAGAACTTGACAGGTGTAACGCGTTTGTAGCAGATGCCTATGACAGGTAATGATGTACAAGTGTGGCATATAGTTCAGTGGTTAGAATGCCCTTCTGAGATGAGGTGTTTGTAGCAGATGCCTATGACAGGTAATGATGAACAAGTGCGGCATATAGTTCAGTGGTTAGAAGGCTCGTCTGAGGTGAGACATTTGTAGCAGATGCCTATGACAGGTAATGATGAACAAGTGTGTCATATAGTTCAGTGGTTAGAATGCTCGTCTGACATGAGGTGTTTGTAGCAGATACCTATAACAGGTAATAATGAACAAGTGCGGCATATAGTTCAGTGGTTAGAATGCCCATCTGAGATGAGGTGTTTGTAGCAGATGGCTATGAAAGGTAATGATGAACACGTGCGGCATGTAGTTCAGTGGTTAGAATGTTTGTCTGAGATGAGGTGTTTGTAGCAGATGCCTATGACATGTAGGGCTGAAACGGGTAGTCGAGTACGGGTCGGATACATGTACTACTCGACTAGTAAATTAATACTCAAGAGTGATCTCCCCTTTGTAATGAACAATGGCAGACAACAGTCGATCGACCATTTGGATCCATTTCGAATTGAAGTATTTCTGTATCATTGTTGTCTCTCTTTTTGTCATAAATTTAGTTAGAAAATAATTATATATCCACACATCGGTACATCAAAGTTTAAAATATAAATATTTTTATTTAAAAAATAGTTTACTTTTCCAAAGAGTTATTGCTGCTAAATATGACTGAAAAAGGCAGGAAATCGCTCATTTGGCCATCTCATTTTTAAAAAAAATTCGGGGGGACGGGGATGGGGATTGGGGGGGTATGTCCCCAGACCCCCCTAGTTTACTCCTCCGGCAAGGCACTTTATGACTTGCAGGTGAGTACTTGTCGAGTAATTCAACATGAGTACTTGAGTACCCAATTGTGCGTCATATAGTTCAGTGGTTAGAATGCCCGTCTGAGATGAGGTGTTTGTAGCAGACGCTTATGCAAGGGTCAAAGTTTACAGAAGGCAGAAAGTAACTTCTGCTCACAATGCACAAAATGCTTTCTGTAATTAAAAGCTGGCAATTTTCTCTGTCTGCCATTTTACATTTTTATGAAATATTCTTCAAGGGGGTGGAAGCCTCCGAAATATGTGACCGAATTAATATGATGTCATCACGATTGCTTTTATACCATAACACATGTTATGACATTTTAAAATTACATCACATCGTTTCAACCCTCTTGAAAAATATTTCATAAAAAGGCAAAATGGCAGCCGGCACAAAATTACATGCCTTTTGCCCTTGGCGATCTCATTGAAATTGATATAGGTGACATGTTTATCATCTAACATGTGGAATCTGTGTCATTTTAATGGGGGTTTTCTTTAAATGTCTGCCTGGACAAAATATGTGGGAAATATTAACAGTAATTAAAGGAGTTAGGCTGTCACAGTGCTCTACAAACCAAGTTAAAATTTACTCTTCCCTGGCCAGTAAAGTATAATATTTTAGTCGCCAGCCACTTATATTTAGTAGCCAAGTAATATATACTTGTAATTAAATCGATTCATCTGCCATTTTATGGCACATTGCTAATATCGTAATTATTATTAGGAATGCATTCGAATGAACTCATGAAGAGGTGATTCCTAGTTGTTAAATAGTAATTACAAGTTACTGTTTGTGTCCGGTTCCACTAAAACAGTGAACGACTATTAACTATCATTATCAAATTCCATACCCAATAATTGTATTAAACGAATTTAAGCAAATTACTATTTTAATAGCACTGCTAAGATATGCATTTAAATTGCAGTACTCATTAAAAGTTAAATAAAAGCATTGTGATAATATCTACCAAGATTCAATGTGTTACTAGTAGTTACCAATCGGCTACCTTGCTTTTGGTTTAAATAATATTTATTTTCGTCACATACTGCCTTGTAAATCCATAAATACTGTTTTGTAAATAGTCGTGTCTTTAAAGCTGTCTAAAGTCGAGTCAAGAAATTAGAAACAAGTTTTCATCCTCCACTGGTGAATATGACTTCCGACGTGACTGGAGAAGTCGTCGTGGAGGGACCCGTTATCACGATAAGCATGAGACGATTGGAGTGCAGCATAACACATATACAAGTCAACATTTAAAATAATTAACGTTTGAGTTTCAAACAGACAAGTAAAGACATACAGTGGCTCAACAATCTCATTTTAATACATAAATAAAACCTGGCTCTAAAGAGGACAGGACCGACTTGGTCTAAAACTGAACTGGGGCCGAATTATTTCCAAACGCTTGATATTCAAGTTAAGGGAGATAACATCATAACGAAGTATTACCTCCCCTATAACGTCACCGTGTTTACTCTTGAATACTGGAAAATCGTTATTCATAGTCTGATTAACATGTCTGAAACAAACTACCGATAGAAAACACGTTTTATGGAAGATAAATTGCTACTGGTCCACAGTGTTTTCCAATGTCCAGTTTTGTTTACAGATTAAAGTAAGATTATTGGACAGTTGCCAACTGGCGAATGTGATTTTATCTTTTAGACGCCAGGGAATGTTTTTAGTCGCCATGGCGAGTATTTTACTCGCTTTGTAGAGCACTGTGTCATTTATTGTAGTTGTTAACAATGTGGTTCAGACTTTAGTTTCACATGCTGTTTTTGCTTTCTAGCCTATATTTGTTTACAGTAATTCAAATATATCCCAAATTAGCTATTTTCTGAGGTGATAATCATTTTATCTGTGTTTTCCGCATTGCTGTTGAAAAAGTCACACTATAAGTCTAATAAGTTGACTACTTTTTAAAACTGCTTCACAATTTCTAATATTTGCTTCCAAATTAAAATTTGAGAAGTAAAAAAAGACATTTCAAGCCTTGCCTACGACAGGTAACGATGAAGAGATGCAGCATGTAGTTCAGTGGTTAGAATTGTAGTAAAATTTAAACTATTAGTATGGTAAGACGTGCTAATTATAGATGTAGGTATTTTTTTTTATACAGGTAATGATGAACAGGTGCAGCATGTAGCTCGGTGGTTAGAAGTATCGTAAAAAATTTAAATAGTAATATTAAGTGCTAATTATAGAATTTTGATATGGTATTTTAGGATACTAGAAGAAGGTGAATTTATTTCAGGTATCTTCAGAGTCACATCCCGAGTCTGGAGATCCTGCCAGTGTCTGTGTCTGTTCTGATTGTGGAGAAAAACATCCGAATCCCGGACCTTATCTTCCAACCAGTTGACTGGTAAGTAGTACTCACTCTGTACTAGGGCTTCTTACAGAGATTACATTCTTGCCCACTGGACAGGGTTATCCAGCTTTTGCACGGTGTTAGAAAAATCGGTCTGACCCTAGGGCTAGATAAATCTGTCTGACCCGAGGGCTAGACGATTTCTACATATGCGTGACATCATAAGTCATGTTTTACGACGATTGAAGTCATAACTCATGGTTTTCAAAATTCTGTTTGCCATTTCATGTTGTATCATTGTTTTAAAAATATTTAAACAAATTAACATTTTCAACTTTATATTTATTGGTAAGTTGAACATTACATATTTATGTTGTTGCATAAGGTGGACATGATTAAATGAGTTTGCAGGTGAAATGTATACGAATCATTCTACAATAAACAGACCGTAGCTTACAAAATTAATGTTTTGTTACTGTAATTAAATGGGCAAGAAGAATCAATCACCGTTGTGAGGTATAGATAAGGCAATTCCAACCCTCGGGACAAAATAATTTTGTAAGGACCTCGCTGGTACATTCTATTACTCTGTACTAGGGCTTGTT
Organism: Gigantopelta aegis; assembly: GCF_016097555.1. Lineage (NCBI taxonomy): Eukaryota > Metazoa > Mollusca > Gastropoda > Neomphalida > Peltospiridae > Gigantopelta > Gigantopelta aegis. The sequence goes on along the minus strand of NC_054700.1, from coordinate 39,002,943 downwards.
ACAGAGATTACAGGCAATCTAGTAGGTGGGGGGGGCAATTTTGGGAGGGGTTTCAACTTATTTTCATGCTTTTATCCAATTAAGGTTCAAGCACACTGTCCTGGGCACACATCTCAGCTATCTTGACTGTCTGTCCTCGACAGTCAGTTGGTGGTTAGTGAGAGAGAAGTTGGTGTAGTGGTCTTACACCTACCCGTTAAGTCGTTAAAATTCACTCTGGGTGGGAGTAGGTGGACTAGTCCAAACATCACAACATCCAAAAGGCTAAAAATCTTCTATAGTACCCATGGCACCTTTTTGGTCACATAATATCCTCTTTCTTCTATCTCCTTTGATATTACAGTCCAGACATGTTTTGTTTCTATTTAATTTAGTAAATGATGTTATATAGGGTAAACCAAGATTGTACCTATTTCCCAAAGCAACATACATTTGTATATAAATTAGAACATCTTGTTTTGTAGTCTAAACGTGATTCAGGGAGCTGTTGAACGGACACTGCAGGAGAGGGGGGATCCAGTGTTGAGGTGGGACTACAGCGGCAGAATTATCCTGGTCGGGTGAGTTCTCAATGTTTTATACTCATTTGGAATATATTTCAATATATTTTAAATGACAGGTCTACCCTAGGTATACACTACGACATATTTTTCACTATTAAAGCTATTTTTGATAATTTAAATTGGAAGTACTGGTACATACATTATATTATTTAGAATATTAATTTTTCGTATACCATGAAGTGGTTCTAGTCATCCAGGTTTTAGTAATACTCCACAATGCATTTTTAATACTTACAAAAATGCATGTTTGTCTCAGAAGTAATGCTTAATGAGACAAGCTCCAGTCTATTTTTGGATGGTATTTCCCCAGTAAAACACCACAGACTTTAGCTTCTCTCTGTTATAACCTTATTGAAATGTGTGTTGCAGGTTTGTAGATTAACTAAATTTAGTGTTAATTTTCACAGGCAGAAACTTTGGTCTGTGCCTTTAAGTTACAGCAGACCGGCCTCGGCGTCGTGGTTAGGCCATCGGTCTACAGGCTGGTAGGTACTGGGTTCAGATCCCAGTCGAGGCATGGGATTTTTAATCCAAATACCGATTCCAAACCCTGAGTGAGTGGGTAGGTGTAAACCACTTGCAGCGACCAATGATCCATAACTGGTTCAACAAAGGCCATGGTTTGTGCTGTCCTGCCTGTGGGAAGCGCAAATAAAAGATCCCTTGCTGCTAATCGGAAGAGTAGCCCATGTAGTGACGACAGCGGGTTTCCTCTCCAAATCTGTGTGGTCCTTAACCATATGTCTGACGCCATAATACTGTAAATAAAATGTGTTGAGTGCGTCGTTAAATAAAACATTTCTTTCTTCAAGTTACACAGTGATATTTTTACACAAGATAACCTTAACTTTAACTTTAACAAAAAGTCTATTGGACTACCATTAAATAGAAAATAGCATTATATCTGCATCTAAAAGTCTATGTTTTCTTCAACAGAATATTATTTTATAACATGGGAGGGGTAATTTCTAAAGGGGTCAGAGAATTGAACAATTTTTTTTATCATTTTGGGGACGGTACATGTTTCTTTTCAACAGAAAATTTATTATATATAATGAAAACGCTTAATACAATTATTTGAGGGCAAATGAAAGTTGATAAAGGCCAGCAACAGCTTGTTTTATCACTCTACTGGCCACCATAATTGTTTTTAATTATTATTATTATTATTATTTATTTTTTTTGGTGTGAATTTTCAACCCTGATGGTATAGTGAAGAAAGCTTCAGGTGAAAAGGTTAACTGTTTACCACAGTATATTATTTGTGGAGCTGGGCTGGTCTACGGTTATTTGTGTTTTTCAGACCCCTGTCAAGATGTAACCAGACTGAACTTGCTGCAGTACTCTCGGGTCCCATCGATCCTGACATGTATCCTGATGTTCACCAGGTGACGTGGCAGACCAAACCCATTATTCAGTTTGGAATGGTATGTAATTTGTCTTTCTTAATTAGATTTTTCAACAAATCTGTGTCTGTCCCTCTCCGTCTCTGTCTCTACCTGGGGTGGGACGTAGTCCAGTGTAAAGCGTTCACTTGATGCACAGTCGATCTGAGATTGATCCCTGTCTGTGAGCCCATTGGGCTATTTCTTGTTCCAGCCAGTGCACCACGACTGGTATATCAAAGTCTGTGGTATGTGCTATCCTGTCTGAGATGGTGCATATAAAAGATCCCTTGCTACGAATGGAAAAATGTATCAGGTTTCCTCTCTAAAACTGTCAAAATTACCAAATGTTTGACATCCAATAGCCGATGATTGATAAATTAATGTACTCTAGTGATGTCGTTAAACAAAACAAACTTTAAACTTTAATTATATTTTTTAACAAGTTGACTTTACTGATTTTTCTTTCTGTCTGTCCCTCTCTGTCTCTGTCTGTAACCCTCTGTCTGTCTTTATCACTTTGTCTCTTTCTTACTCAGTCTCTCTCTAGTCTCTAAGTGTTAAAATAAGCATGTGAAATATATTAGACACTAAATATCTGTTGTTTAAAGTGAGCTGAAGTGTGATTAAGTAAATATTCTTCATGTGTCCTTCTATCTGTCCATCTGTCCCACATATAGGTTTTTGGTTATCTTTTTTTTAATTTGCAATTCCTCAAGATTTTGAGTTGAAATTTTGTGTATACAATGTAGCTTTATCATGTTCTGTTACAAATAAGTTTGACTATTGTGGTACTTTAGACATTTTAAGCTACGGCCCTTCAACTTTGAAGATACAAAAATTTGTTTTGTGCACTTTTTTAATGCCTGAAGATATTGAGATGAAAGTTTGCATATTGCTTTATCATGTATTGTTACAGATTAAGTTTAACTTTCATGGCAATTTAGCCGTTTTTGACAGAGTTGTGGCCCTTGAACTTAGGAGCTACAAAAATTTGTTGGGCCCGGTAGGGGACATGTATTGCTTTAGCAGTACTCTCAGAATGCTTATTGCAGTAAATTTCTCTTTCAGAAACCCGGCACTGAGATTGTTCTTATCCAATGCCTCAAGTGCGAGAGTGACATGCCGAAAGTTTGTTTTGTCGAGCAGTACAAGACACAGGGATCCCATCCAGTCGACTACTTCTCCTGTACACAGTGTGGATTTAATTGTATGATTGTATTGTCAGTTCATTCACAGTCGACTACTTCTCCTGTACACAGTGTGGATTTAATTATATGATTGTATTGTCAATTCATTCACAGTCAGCCAAACACAGGTCATTTAATATTAAAATAGGGGCAGGATGTAGTAAGCCAAGTGGTACGGTGCTCCCCTCATGCACGGTCGGTCTAGGATCAATCCCCATTGATGGAGCCCATTGGGCTATTTCTCATTCTAGCCTGTGCTGTATAACTGGTAGTATATCAAAGGCTTGAGGAATGTGCTACCCTGTCTGTAGGAAACATTTAGCAGCTTTCCTCTCTAAGATTATGTCAGAATGTTTGACATCCAGTAGGCAATGATCAATAAATCAATGTGCTCTAGTGGTGGTGTTAAACAAACTTTAAGACTAAGTGTTAAATTTAGCAAATGTTTGACATCTACAGCAGCTGATTAACCAGTTCACCACAATTTGAACATCAAAAGATATAGTATAATTATATTAATTAAGAGTTTTCTTTATATTAGTTTAATTAATAAAGCATGTCTGTACATATACACTTTGGAAAACAAAAATTAGTTATTATTATGTCTCATTATATATATGGAAATTACTGTATTTGATATCATTATTAAAGTAGTAATCCTTAGTTTTTAAACACTAAGACATGTTTTACTAATAAAGCCATTTTTGATAATTTAAATTAGAATACATATGTATTTTATTATTTAGAGTATTCATTTTCATACATGTAAAGTTGTTATGTTCTGGTCATCCAGGTTTTTGTAATACATGTACTCCAAAATGCATTTTTCATAATTCTAAAAATGCATGTTCATCTGAGAAGTAATGGTTATCGAGACAAGCTCTAGTTATTTTTAGACGGTATTTCCCCGTTTAAACATCACAGACTAACTTCTCTCTGTTATAACTTTATCCAACTGTATTGCAGGTTGGAGGATTAACTGTCGATTTTCACAGACTGAAACTAGCGTCTGTGTCTTTAAATTCAGTTTATAACTTTGAAGTAAGCAGAACTTGATCTAATTGTTTGTTGTCTTATTTCAGGGATCTGCCGGTCATGTATTCAGATATGTCATCAAGGTAGATAATCACATTTACATATTTAAAGTATTTAGTTTTCAGTAAATGTTTGCTTTGATAAAGATACAAGATTGTGTCTGATTTTCACATGATTAATTTTTCCTGTATTTAATTTTCCTGTCATTTTTGAAGACATTATTGTGTTTCATTTAAATATTATTCAATATTCATTACTGAATTAATTTTAAAATTTTGGCATTATGTTTTATTGTATTGTTTGGGGCAGGACATAGCACAGTAGTAAGGTGTTAGCTTGATGCACAGTCTGTGTGGGATCAATCCCCGTCAGTGGGCCTTTTGGGCTATTTCTCGTTTCAGCCAGTCCACCACGACTGGTATATCAAAGGCCGTGGTATATACTACTCTGTTTGTGGGATGATGCATATAAAAGATCCCTTGCTGCTAATCAAAAAGAGAGAACATGAAGTGGCAACAGCGGGTTTCCTCTCTCAATATCTGTGTGGTCCTTAACCATATGTCTGACGCCATATAACCGTTGATAAAATGTGTTGAGTGTGTTGTTAAATAAAACATTTCCTTCCTTTCTTTTATTTTATTGTTTATCATTTCAGGTCATGATACTAAACCGTATGTTATGAATCACAAACCAACATGGTATGATGTTTTAATTTGCTTTGAACTATAATTTAGTTCTGTTTCTGCCAGAATGTATTTTTCAAGATCATATTGGTTTTGTCCTTTAATATTTTCTTTTAGAGTGTTTTAGGAAGGCTATACATGTACATAATGTTTCTAGCTTAAATTTTTCTGTACAAATGCCTTTAAAAAGGTGATATGGTTTTAGTTTGAATAGTTTGTTATATTATATTTAAGACAGCCATCTTTTTGTTTATTTTTATGATTTCTTCCAGATCGTGCCCACCAATAAAAACAAAACATATGGTATTTAACACCATCATATTTTAGGGCTTAATGGCCGTACCAACAACAATTGCCATGGGTCGGGCTTTACTGATGGCAGTTTTTTTGTTGCTGGATAAAAATTATTGCCATCGGTTGAAGAGATAATTTTTAGTTTTGTGTTTATTTTGTTACAAAAATTAATGGTTTAAAATTGCTGTAAACAGGCAAAAACCTTTCAAAATTGCCATAATTATAGGTAAAAAAATTTTTTTAACTTTAAGCCATTATAGTTTATAATAATTGCCTTTTCTCCATATAGGGGTGGGATTTAGCTCAGTCGGTTGAGTGCTTACTTGAAGTGCTTGTGTCGCAAGATTGAATCACCTAGGTGGATCAGTTCAATTGATTGGTATTTTTTCTTGTTCCAACCAGTGCACCACAACTGGTCAATGGCTGTGGTATGTGCTTTCCTGTCTGTGGGAAAGTGTATATAAAAGATTCCTTGCTGCATTAGCAAAAATGTAGCAGGTTTCCTCTGATGACTACGTGTCAAAATTACCATATGTTTGACATCCAATAGCCGATGATTAATTAATCAATGTGTTCTGGTGGTGTTGTTAAAGACAAAAATGTTTGTTGTTTCAGGGCCTGTTGTTACTGTCCAAAGAAAAAGAAATGTCATTTACTGAAGCCCAGATCTGAAGACATGGCAACTGATGACTCGTTACAGCAGAGTTTGTTTTCAGAACACCTCTAGGTCCGTCAACATTCCACCATGAATAAACTCTGAAAAGTGAAGTTGTATTTAAAGTTTTAAGAGTATCATCACATGAACATCATAAATACCACCATGAATAAACTCTCATCACATGAACATCATAAATACCACCATGAATAAACAGAATACTGACTCTAGGACAGGGTTCTTACACTTGAAAAAAACATCAGATTCAAGGACATGTTTGGGGTTTTTTTCAATGAATGAATGTTTTTATAACACATTGTTGTCTGAATTTAGACAAGTTATAATGATAACAAAAGTAAAGATGCAAAAATAATAAACCACTGAATTTTTGGCCCAAATTTCAAGGACACAGTCAAATTTAATGCTTTTTCCAGGACATTCCAGGCCAGGGCCCTGTTCCATGAAGCAATCTTAGCCCTAAGATCACCGTAACTGCATAGATAACATATGCATTTAAGGTGATCTTAGCGCTAAGATCGCTTCGTGGAACAGGGCCCTGGATTTTAAAGTCACAAAATTCAAGGACATTCCAGGATTTCCAGGATGCATAAGAACACTGTCACAAAAGTAAAGTTGTATTGCGAGTTTACAGAGTATCAAACGCCGCCACGGATAAATGGAATATTGAATATTGGTCACATTAAATAGTAAAAATTTATTCCGGTTTTACAGAATGTCATCATAGGACCACCATGAACAAGGGTTTCTCGAATAATTTGTATCTAAATATATCATGGCCACCATCTTTGTTTTTTTTTGTCAGTTGACCACAAAGAATTATGCGTAAATTTAATGTGTTGAACGTGTATGTTACTAGTTAATGCATAGGACACTCAAGATTCTCTCCTAAAATAAAAAAAATATTCTACTAGTAAATGGAATTATTTACTTGTAATGTTTTATAGGCATATAGCTGAAGGTATAATAAACTTTGTTTCAAAGCAAAAATTTATAAATATTTTTGGCAGGAACTGCCATTATTGCAACTTTGATATTAGCACCTTTAATATAGATAGCTCATTTTCAATGACTGTCTTGAAAGTAAAGTTTTATTGTGAATTTTACAGAATATTCTCATAGTAATTTTCAATGACTCTAGAAAGTAAAGTTTTATTGCAAGTTTAACATAATATTATCATAGGACCATTGTATATACATACCACCATGGACAAATGGAATATAGAAACATCTCATATCATGTGACTCTCTAGAAAGTAAAGTTGTATTTAGAGTTCACAAAATATCATCAAAGGACTATTATCATTCTCTTATAAACAAATGGAATACAGAGTTCAGTTTACTCTGAATAATAGACCTATAACTCTTTACAGAGTTCAGTTTACTCTGAATAATAGACCTATATCTCGGAGAATACAGAGTTCAGTTTGCCCTGAATAATAGACCTATAACTCTGACAGAGCTCAAAGAATACAGAGTTCAGTTTACTCTGAATAATAGACCTATAACTCTTTACAGAGTTCAGTTTACTCTGAATAATAGACCTATAACTCTTTACAGAGTTCAGTTTACTCTGAATAATAGACCTATATCTCGGAGAATACAGAGTTCAGTTTGCCCTGAATAATAGACCTATAACTCTGACAGAGCTCAAAGAATACAGAGTTCAGTTTACTCTGAATAATAGACCTATAACTCTTTACAGAGTTCAGTTGACTCTGAATAATAGACCTATAACTCTTTACAGAGTTCAGTTTACTCTGAATAATAGACCTATATCTCAGAGAATACAGAGTTCAGTTTGCCCTGAATAATAGACCTTTAACTCTGACAGAGCTCAAAGAATACAGAGTTCAGTTTACTCTGAATAATAGACCTATAACTCGGAGAATACAGAGTTCAGTTTACTCTGTATAATAGACCTATAACTCTTTACAGAGTTCAGTTTACTCTGAATAATAGACCTATAACTCTTTACAGAGTTCAGTTTTCTCTGAATAATAGACCTATAACTCGGAGAATACAGAGTTCAGTTTACTCTGTATAATAGACCTATAACTCTTTACAGAGTTCAGTTTACTCTAAATAATAGACCTATAACTCTTTACAGAGTTCAGTTTACTCTGAATAATAGACCTATAACTCTTTACAGAGTTCAGTTTACTCTGAATAATAGACCTATATCTCAGAGAATACAGAGTTCAGTTTGCCCTGAATAATAGACCTTTAACTCTGATAGAGCTCAAAGAATACAGAGTTCAGTTTACTCTGAATAATAGACCTATAACTCTTTACAGAGTTCAGTTTACTCTGAATAATAGACCTATAACTCTTTACAGAGTTCAGTTTACTCTGAATAATAGACCTATAACTCTGACAGAGCTTAATTTCAGCTTTTGATCATTGCCACAGTAGTGCAGTGCTTTAGTACTTTATTTAAACATTAATAATCCTTATTTTGTGTATTAGATGACTTGAATACTGTAAATCAGAAAATGTTAGCGAGCATAAACTATTAGTGAATTTAGCAAGGC